>NC_134489.1:37843002-38037414 GCF_040206685.1 Ascaphus truei
ACCCCACAGAGAAGCCGTGTGCGGCTGTACGGTTGTTGGAAAGCAAACTCCTAAGAAACTGCTTGTCCTAAAAGTTTGCAGATGATTAGATCTATAGCAGAGGCAGAAATTATAAACTGTTTTATTCTCTCTATGCTACACTTCCTACCCCACTTTGCTACATTGTGTAACTTACACAGTGCATGCCGATCACACCCTCCCCTAACTATGACTGTACGTAATGATACTGCCTTCCTTTATACAAAGTATAGTATTGTATTGTATTGTATTGTATGTCTTTATTTATATAGCGCCGTTAATGTACATAGCGCTTCACAGCAGTAATACATGTGGTAATCCAATAAATAACAGATAATATAAATAACAGATCATGGGAATAAGTGCTTTAGACATTAAGGAAGAGGAGTCCTGCCACGAGGAGCTTACAGTCTAATTGGTAACAAAGTAACGTACACTTACCGCTGCCCTATATGCACTTACATTCAGTCTAGACTAATACTGTTTCATGACTACAAATGGGATGCCACCATACAGGAATATATTAGAGACCCGTCAATGATGGAAAGTCAACCAACATATACTCTTGTACTCTTGAGAATGGACCAAAACGTTGATCCAGTTTGAATAAAACCCTTTTTCTATTTCTATTGGTCCTGAGAGTGCCTGATTTCTACATGATATATATATATATATATATATATATATATAATATATATATATATATATATATATATATATATATATACACAGTGGTTGACAAATCACCAAAAAATCTACTCGCCACACAAAAAAATCTACTCGCCACCTAGTACCAAACGTGTGCTGCTTGGGCCAATATTACTCGCCCGGGGGTTAAATCCACTCGCCCGGGGCGAGCAAATGTATAGGTTTGTCGAACACTGTATATATATATATATATATATATATATATATATATATATATATATATATATATATATATATATATATATATAGCCAATAAAGAATATCGCTTGTGAGCACATTCATGCAACCCTGCCTTTCCGCCATTATCACCTAGCATACATTGCTTCCACTGTAGCAAGGGTTTCTGGTATGGTATATATACATCCCTGGTAAAGGATAATAATAATGTCACTGTGAATTGGGACCAAGAATTTTCTTTGCTTGTTTGCGTCTGATCCACCATCGCCCTTCACCACTTTGATTGCAAGCCCTGTAGGTTAGAGACTTCCTTTTTATGCTATATGCATCAAAAAAACCGCCTGTACTGATATTGTGTGCCGCTGTACAGTCACTGTTTGCGCCGGCTGTGTAGTCCGTGCTTCTTGCAAACAAACAATACAAATATAAGGATATACAACGCACTTTGCGGGCTTTTGTTCAAAGCTTCTGATGCCTCCACAGATGCAGAGATTAACATGCCCCCGTGGTATATATCCTGTACTCCCGGACTAATCAGATCCAAAGGAGAGCTTGTCTCCACCGTTTAGCAGGAGTGCTACTCATCACCACAAGTGAATGACTACAGATATGCACGTGTGGTACCTCTCTCCTCCATCCTATCCCACAGCCTCATGGAGGGGGCCGGGGGAGAGGGAATGATGAATGGAAACACCTATTGTCATGGGGGAAACTGGATTAAAATGGCCTCTTTTTGTACTAAGGGCACGGAATTCATCTTATTATGATTGCTGGGCGCTGTGCTTCATTTCCCTGCTAACCTATAATGCAATTTTTTATATTGAATTCTAATGCCACTGAGGTGCTTAGAAAAGAAAATATATGGAAAATACATTATTTGTTTGCCTCCATGTACCACGTTATAATATATCAACACCCTTCATCTCATGTTTAGATCTGTGTGTATGTAAACACGTGCACACACACACACACACACACACACACACACACACACACACACACACACACACACACACACACACACACACACACACACACACACACACACACACACACACACACACACACACACACACACACACACACACACACACACACGAACACACACACGAACACACAAAAACAATAGATTCAAATGTAAAAGCAGGTGGAATAATAAAGTTAGACCTCAAGTTGTCAGAAGAGAGAAAAGTAATTAGGAGTAATTAGTGATATTACGTGACAATATTCCTACTTTTGTCAACTATTTTCTGAATTAAACCCCCCCCCAAAAACAAGATTTTTTTAAAAAGACTTATTATGCTTTAAGTAGACTCCCCCTCACCAACACCCCCCCCCCCTCACCCATACACTCACTCACTCAAAATGAGGGCATGTGGTTTGTAGAGAGGATAAATAAATGAATATATTGACCCTCCCTACTATCAGGAACTCCATTAATGTATTAGGAATTAAATAGCTCAGCACAACCTTACAATACAGTGTATTTCCACGGCCGCCATCTCTCTAATCTTTCTTTCTCCTTCACACTATAATTGCCCTTTATCTTGGTTGCGGTCTCTGCGATTTCTGACCCTGCAGAATAAACCAGGACGGGGAGAATTCCTGGATTTTTACCGGTCTCTATACATTCCACGAAGAGCTAAGGGACAGGAGCCACTAATAACACCTAAGGCGTATAAGTAGCATACACAGCCTATATTGTCCCATTTCCCGCCTCGGAGAAATTAATCACTCTTTAACTTCCACCCCATTTATATTGCATTGTGGGGGAAAGTAACCGCCATACATTTAGCCTTCTTATATTCATGGGCACAGCAGCTGCACACAGCCCACTGGAGACCAGTTACACGCGTTTATAGATATGCAACAGACTACTGAAGTATTGCAACACGGAAAGACTGGGGACTGGATTAGACATGAGAAAAGGTTCCCTTTATGGTTATATATTCAATTAAAAGTAAGACAACCGTGCGTCTGCCAGCATCCCAATCTCAACATGCGTTGCAGGCTTCTCTGGCAGCACAAGGGTTAATATTGCGTGGAATGCAGGGCTTTTACATTGCAATTTTTTTTTGGCAAAGGTAGATGGCAGGAAATGGTTGTCCTAAATGAGCCTGCTGTGCCATCACTCAGCACTACTTATTAATAAATAGAAATGAGGTCCAATTGCACTGCTAAATAATGGAGAATAACAATAGAATAAAACAATATGTATTTCCTATTGTTTTATGTTCTTTTTATTTTCTGCAGTTACGGTGGGTTTTATTTTATTTTGATTTTCCTTCCGTGGAAAATATTACAGAGAAAACCAGTGATTTGGTCCCGTGACTGTATCATTTTCTGATCATTTGGGAATGGCGTGAAAGTGGCTAGTTTTGACGTGCCTCTAAACCTGGGAGAGTTTTTGGCTACCCTGCATAGCGCTATGAAGCCGCTTTCCTATGCCGGAGCAGAGATCAGCTCTACTTTAATGAACGGGGCTAAAACCTTCCCCAGCGCAGGGAAGACGTCTTCAAGGTGTATTGAATGTGGTCATTCGACACTAAAAAAGCAGGGTTTAAAAAAAAGGTACTGCAGCGGGTATATCAATGGAAAATTCCGTTCACAGCAATAGTACATTTAGATTTTTTTTACACATTTTCCCCGCAGGATTGCATTGGTTTTGCCTTGATACATTTGGAGGTTTTCAAGATATTGAGGTTTCCGAAGGTTTCTCTGTGTAACACTGCTGCAAAACAGCAGCATATGACTTATCAGACAAAGAATATTCGTGTTAGAGGCATCAAGACTTTTTATAGGATAAACCCGGTGCTGATTTTCCTGCTCGGGAAAACCTTTACATATCACTTAGACTGTAAGCTCTTCGGGGCAGGGATTCCTATTGTTTTATACCTGAAGCGCTTATCCCCTCAGTGCGTTATAATATTATGCCACGTGTATTACTGCTGTGAAACGCTATGCACCTGAATGGCGCTATGTAAATCAAGATATACCTACATACTTCCCAAAACGGGGGGAATCTGCCAGTTTCCCTCAAGTTTGTCAGCAGGACTTATAAAAGAAAAATGTGCGCGTCATTTTTTTTGTAGGGCGCGAGACACGGAACTGTTTCCAACGTGGGAGAAAACTTTGAGAAATGCCTCATGAAAAAAATGTGTGCGATATCTCAAATACAAACTAATTTCCAAGCCTCTCATCTCTCGGAAGGTCCCCACCGAGCGCATTTATTAACCCACCCTCTCTAGTACAAGGTTAATAAGAGACCCCCATACTCTATACAGCAGGCAAGAAGCTGGAGGTCTCATTAATCATACTGAGATGGGAAGCAGATGCTAAACTGTATCATTTCTGCCTTGTGTCTGCTGTTGCATCAGGTATAACAAGGCAGTGGGGGAGAGTCACAGAGCCTAGTTTGAAATGCCTGACGTTAACCCCTGCTCTGCTAGAGAGGAGAGGGTTTCATTGACTTCTGCAATATGGCAGTATACATTGAGGCTGGTAATGCACAGTGAACAAACTCCAAGCTGGACAAGGAGTAACCAGACGCCTGCTTATCAACACAACCCCCTGTCACCTACTGTATCAAACACCACAGACCATGCCAGCAAGAGACGTCTGCAATTCTCAGGGTTTGTCACTGTGTCCGGATATAACTCTGTGTGTGGGACCCAAAGCATCAATTTAACGCAATGGGGCTCAACTTCAGTCCTCAAGACTCTCCCAACGGGTCGGATCTTCAGGATATCCCTGCTTCAGCACAGGTGGCTCAATCAGTGGCTCAGGCAAAGTCTGCACCACCTGTGCTGAAGCAGGGATATCCTGAAAACCTGACCTGTAAGGGGGGGTCTTGAGGACTGGAGTTGAGAAGCCCTGATTTAACCCTTATCTTTCCAGAGGGACCAGCACCGCATCATGGTCTAATAATAATGTTGGTTATTTATGTGACATAGTGTAACCACAGTGTGCGTATAATGTAGATCAGGAGAGGCACAGGGTAATGAGGTTCTCTAACCCCTTCACGACCAAAGGGAGTTGCTATAAATGACTTTAAGATTGGTCCCACAGGACAGCAAAGGGGTCAGTAACCTGCATATTATATATATATATATATATATATATATATATATATATATATATATATATATATAAAGCAGAAAATATATATATATATAAATATAATGAAGGTAATGCCACATATAAAGGAAGGTTATTGCACATCACATAGTGAATCTCTTATAGTGCAACTAAAATAATAAAATGGGTACAATTAAATGAGCAAAAACCAGCGATCTACAGGTCCTGGCACATGATGGATTTCTGGAAGCCCTTTGTTAGTAAATATCCTGCATGTGAAGGGCTCGGGCCGCTGTCACGGAATAGAAAGTTGCTGTGTGAAGGTTCCCGCAGGCTCTGACACTGCCCTGGAATGTACATGTCACATCGCCAGTGTGTGAGAAGGGGAACGGTGACAGCCACAGAGGAGCAAACTCGCACAACAAAGATGCACTTCAATTGTCAGCTTGGGTAACGTTGGCAGCGGGGATAAGGAGAAAACGCTACTGTAGCAACACAAGACATGACACGCCGAGCTGGGTAGGGCCACGCAGACATACTCCGAAGAGAAATGCAAACCTCGGAGAAAAAAGTTTACAGACAAAGAAAGCTAAATGGGGATGAATAACAGGCTGAAGGAGCGGCTCAGGGAGTAAAGACACTGACTGTAAACAATGACACTGAGTGTGAAGCAGGGGAACCTGGTTCAATTCCCGGTGTCGGCTCCTTTAGACCTTGGGCAAGTCACTTTATCTCCCTGTGTTCATAGATTGTAAGCTCCTGGTCTGGGACTGTGTCTGTAACAATCCAATGTGCAGCGTCCCGCGCGCTATACTGTAATTGTGACGCGCTTTGAGTCCCATTGGGAGAAAAGCGCTATATGAAATAAAGTTATTATTAATAATAATCCCATCAGTGTCTGGTGGGAAAAACACACTGCTATCTGGCTGCAGGGACAGCAGCAGAAATGTATACCATATACCCTATTCCATATACTGTAAATAGATTTTATAAATTAGATAGATAGATCTGCATTATTAATACTAGAACCATTCAATGGTTCAAACAAGAAGGGAGGTAAAAATACCACTTATTTACTAGTAAACATTTGGTCCATTTTCAGACGGACACTGAAAGAGCGTCGCAGGGCAGTATAGGTACAGTAGGGGAATTCAATTTATAGCCTCCCATAACATTGGGAAAATATAACCCCAAGTACATTGATCCCATTCAATGAAAGAAGCAGCAGCAACAACATTGCATCAGGCAGATGTGTAAAATCCCCCCAAATGAAACCAGTGTAAATCCGTTCTATCCGGCACTTCCCATGCTGTCTGTCACTTCTCTGTCTTACAGTTTTCCTCCCTGTATCCTTTTACACGGAGGATAGAAACAGGAGTTCCCGGGGCTTAGAGACTGCCTGGTCTTGTTAGCAGCAGCCAGAAAATTCACATAAACATCGCTATGATTAAAATGCAAATAAAACGTACCTTCTAAATTACGCTGGAATTCTCCTTCTGGCGTCTTGTTTTCCAGTATCCATGTAACCGGGAACGCTATGACCAGTCAGTAAAAGTAGGGAAAGTTTTCTCTTGTAGCTCGCCCAAGTGTTGGATATAGGATGTAGACAGCACGCTTGAAGTTTAAAGTCTTAGGATACAAACTTGATGTATGGACATTTATAATATATATATATCTATATATAAATATATAGATATATATATATACATACACAGACGCACACACAGACTCTTACTCACACACACAGAGCCCGCGCCTTAATACATGTATACCCATGTGTATGGGACTTCCATATATTTATATATATAGACACACAGAGCAGACCACATTAAGGAAGGCGAGGTAGTTCTCATTGGTCACTGCAGTGTCTTTCATCATACATATTAAACAACTGGGAGGGGAGTCCATTGGCTGACAAGATGGGAAAGCCCTTGGGAAGGCAGAGGGAGGGGCAGGAGGGCTCTGTGACTTGGCTAAGGGGGCAGTGGGAGGGATGGAGAGAGGACCAGGATGAGGACATCTGTTCAACATGCATATTTCATAAAGAAAGAAGAGAGGGATGGATAGAAGGGAGAGAGCCGGGAAAATGAAGGCCAGGGACAGTGAATCATAGGGAAAGTGACAGACGGGATGAGCTAGGAGATTACAACCACCTCACGAGAGGAGGAGGAGGAGGTGGGAACACTCCCTAAATGAACATGCGGCACTGCGGAATGATATTAGGGGGGTTATTTACTATAGTCTCCCAGCTGCAAACTGGGGGGAAAAACATATTTATTAAAATAAAAACTCCAATGGCGTTTAATTGGATTGCATTATTTTTGGGGGGGAAACGCAAGGTTTTTTGCACCCTTGCTGCACCAGTTTTGCACCCGGGAGAATTTAGAAGGTAGCCCCTTTATTCATGTGAATTTGTGATATGCTGCTATATTAATGTTATTTTTGGGGGGAATATTTTATTATCATGTAATTATGCCATTCATCCTCAAAGATGTTATAGCAATAAGAAACTAAATAATATATAGATAATATAGTAGTCATTACCTAGTAGGACCTGGGGGGGGAATTCTGTTTCTCACGCGTTTTGCTAAGCTGCATTTCACAGATGTTTGATCACTAGGCCAGACTTCACTGAGCTACTCATAAAAATGCTGCTCTACATCAGTGCATCAGAGAATGAGGTCATCGCTCCACCTGGTGACATCACCATGACAGTCCTTACACCAGAGAAAGAAATAAGCTACATACCTTTAGCAGACTGAGAGCATCCATTGCAACAACCCCATCAATACCTGTTATAGGGGTGCCAAGTGTCCAGTCCATGTATGTGTATACCAGTATTACCTCGCTGGACATAGTGACCTGACCAGCTTGGGGGGCCGCGGGATTTCCCCGAGCAGGGAGAGAGCAGGGCTGCTGCTAGGGGGCTGGGCAGCTTTCTCCATCCGGATTGGCTGCTTCTTGGTAATGCAGCAATCCTCAAAAAATGAAAAAAATGAAACAAAAATAGGGGGCGCAAACAATGTAAAATTATTTTATAAGAACGTATTTAAAAAAACATATATGGATGGTGGTTTTCACTAAAAAAAAATATCTTTCTGATTTCTCCATTTCCCCCTTTCCTCTCTCTAACCATCATCTCATCTCATTCTCTCTCTCTCTCGCTTCTCCACCTCTATCTACCCCTCATTTCTGCAGAGACCTGCGCTCTATTAACCTACCAGCCTTTGATTCCACTTTACGCTCCTCCCTCTCGTCTCTCAGCTCTGCTTCAGACAACCTGGTCAGGAACTACAACTCTGCCCTATCCTACTTTCTTGATCTACATGCGCCGCTTTCTCTCTGCATTTCTCGCCCTTCTAACCTCAGACCATGGATAAATTCCCACACGCGCATGCTGCGTTCCTGCACTCGTTTCTCTGAACGCCTCTGGAGGAAATCTCACACTCTCACAGACTTCCTTCACTACAAATTTATGCTGTCCTGTTTCAACTCTGCCCTCTCTCAGGCTAAATAAATCTACTTTTCCTCACTAATCAACACGCACAAATCTAACCCACGCAGACTCTTTTCTGTCTTTGACTCCCTGCTCAGACCACCCTCGGCTGCCTCCTCTTCTTCCGCCATCTCACCTCAGGACTTTGCTGACTATTTTAAGGAAAAGGTGGAATCCATACGTCAGAACATCCCCTCTGTTTCCTCCTCCCATCCCACACCACTTCCTAACTCTCCTCCTGCCTTCTTAACACTTTTTCCACTGTCACAGAGGAGGATGCGTCACTGTTGATATCCTCTTTTCCTTCTACCACTTGCCGTCTTGACCCCATTCCCTCCCATCTCCTAAAACCTCTTGCTCATACTATAATCCCTACGCTTACACACATTTTTAACTCCTCCCTGTACTCTGGTACCTTTCCCTCCTTCTTCAAACATACAACAGTCATACCATTACTCAAAAACAGCAAGCTTGATCCTGTCTCCGTCCTGCCTTTTGCCTCTAAACTCCTTGAACGTCTTATATTCCTTCGCCTGGTCCATTTTCTCACCACCTAATTCTCTCGTAGACTCTCTACAATCTGGCTTCCGCACTGCTCACTCCACTGAAACAGTCCTCACTAAAATAACTAATGACCTCCATGCTGCCAAAGACAGGTCATTACAATCTGCTCATATTACTTGATCTCTCTGCAGCATTTGATACCGCGAACCACCCTCTCCTCCTTCACATTCTCCATACTCTTGGTATTCGGAATAAAGCTCTATCCTGGATCTCCTCTTACCTCTCCCATCGTAATTTCAGTGTCTCTTCTGCTAACACCTCCTCCTCCATCGATCTATCTGTGGGGGTACCCCAGGGCTCTGTCCTGGGACCTCTCCTCTTTTCTCTGTACACACTCTCTCTAGGTGACCTAATCACATCTCTTGGGTTCAAATATCACCTCTATGCTGATTACACACAAATTTACTTTTCAACCCCATACCTTACACCTGCTGTACAGACCAAAGTTTCTGAATGTCTCTCTGCGATATCATCCCAGATGGCCCTCCGCCGCCTTAAACTCAACATGTCAAAAACAGAGCTCCTCATATTTCATCCCAAACCTGGCCCCACTACCTCCTTCCATATTACTGTTGGAAGTTCTGTCATTTACCCAGTAGTGCAAGCATGCTGCCTAGGGGTCACACTCGACTCCTCTCTCACATTCTCCCCCCACATTCAAAACGTATCTAAAACCTGTCGCTTTTTCCTTTGCAATATTTCAAAGATATGCCCTTTCCTCTGTTGCTCCACTGCTAAAACTCTGACTCAGGCCCTCATTCTCTCCCGTCTCGATTACTGTAACCTCCTGCTGTCCGGTCTTCCTGCCTCTCACCTGTCCCCTCTACAATCTATCCTAAACGCTGCTGCTAGAATAACTCTACTCTTTCCTAGATCTGTCTCATCGTCTTCCCTGCTGAAATCCCTTTCCTGGCTTCCTATCAAATCCTGCATCTCACACTCAATTCTCCTCCTCACTTTTAAAGCTTTACACTCTTCTGCCCCTCCTTACATCTCAGCCCTAATTTCTCGCTATACACCATCCTGACTCTTGCGTTCTTCTCAAGGATGTCTTCTTTCTACCCCCTTTGTATCTAAAGCCCTCTCCCGCCTTAAACCTCTCACTGACTTCCCCGCACCTCTGGAATGCCCTTCCCCTCAATATCCGACTAGCACCCTCTCTAACCACCTTTAAGACCCACCTTAAAACACGCCTGCTTAACGAAGCATATGAGTAGCTCTGTGGCTAATACTATACACCAGATACATAAAGCTTGGCCCCCTGCAGACGCACTTACCAGAATTCCCTCCTACTGTCTCTATACGTCCTTCCTACCAATTAGATTGTAAGCTCTTCGGAGCAGGGACTCCTCTTCTTAAATGTTAAGTCTGAAGCACTCTTCCCATTATGTGTTATGTGTAGTTATTTATATGATTGTCACGTGTATTACTGCTGTGAAGCGCTATGTGCATTAATGGCGCTATATAAATAAAGACATACAGTACATGCAATCATATATAAAACTGTGCACTCACACAACAGAAACAAGGGTAAAATAGTATATTCGCCTGTTTTATAATTCTCCAGTTACTCTCCTCCTGCATGGGTGGTCAGCCAGTGTTCCATGCGATAGTACTGTGCGTCACAGGGATCCGCTGGACTCCTTGCTGGTCTCCAAGATGATGAATAGTATGCCCTTGTAGGCTGTGGACCCCTGTTCACTGGCAGCGGTCACAGCTCTGCTCCACGCGTTCCTCTCTCTGCCCGACCGGCGTCCTCGTTGCTGCGGTATCCTCTCGGCTCTGACGTCACAGACCCGGAAGTGGTATGTCCTCGACAGCGCTCCTGCTCGCAGACGCGGCTTTGCAGCCAATCAGGAGGAGGTGGCAAGAGTCGGAGTGTGGCGCCAGGGAGAGGAGGAAACAGCATGGAGCAGAGCGGAGAGAGAGATGTGTGTTTGTGTGCGTGTGTCGAGTGCATCACACTTTTCACCATTGTGTCCAGTATTTTTAGAGAAGACACTTGGCAACCCTTTCTGTACACAAAATATATTCCGATGATACTCGCTAGACATGTATATACTGGTAAGACTGGAATCTGCAAGTATCGCCAAGAGTGGCGAATTTAACAATGTATCTGTAGAGACCCGAACATCCACTGAGGGAGGCATTTCTACTGCAGGTACACAGTGAATAATGATTCCGGTGCTCGAAATAATGTAACATTAAGAAAAATTGTATTTGTTTAGCATATTGGAGCAATGTAGGCCTAACGAACCTCCTATTTCTCCACAACAGGGCGCCTTTACCCCAACTTTCTAACCTAAGGTGCTTACCTCAAGCCCCCCCAACAGGTCAGGTTCTCAGGATATCCCAGCTTCAGCACAGGTGGCGCAATCAGTCGTTGCTTCAGCACAGGTGGCTCAATCAGAGGCTCAGTCGAAGGGACTGAGCCTCTGATTGAGTGATCTGTGCTGAAGCAGGTATATCCTGAAAACCTGACCTGTTGGTGCGAGAGGGTGCAAAGGACTGGAGTCGAGCACCCTTGCTCTAATTGGGTCTCTTCATGTTTAAGTTACACCAGTGACTCCACTCACCTGTCAAGCACAATCTTTCACTCATCTACACATGGGAAATGTACATTTTAATTTCAAACACTTTTTGTCTTTCGGTGTATTTCGAGAGACTATCGTTTATAATATGTTACTGGGGTTAGCGGAACTGACCCCTGTGATAAGTGTGTGGCTCAATTCATGTATTCTTTACAAGGTATTGTCTTCATTTTTGTTCTTTCTTGATGGACTCAACACATGGGTGCCACCAACCCTACTGTTATATATATATATATATATATATATATATATCTTTAATATATAAAATCGAAAGGTTGGTACTAGCTGCGGTGAATCTGATTGGTCCGTGGCCACCCCGACTCTCATTGGCCAAGAGGTACGCCCCACTGTGACACACCTCCCACACGACTCTCATTGGCCAAAAGTTACAGTGACATCACTGACACACACCTACTTCACTCTCACACACTTGCACTGACAGCATACACCCACAGAACCCCTGCGGAGTCCTTGGTAAGTTTACAACACACACACACAGTCACTGTCACTGTCATCCCACACATATAGTCACTGTCATCCCACAACTCACAGTCATGCTGTCACCCCTGTGTACACACACACACACTCACTGTCAACCCACACACTCACACTGACCACACAGTCATCCCACAACTCACAGTCATGCTGTCACCCCTGTGTACACACTGCTTACTCCCCTGTAGCTAACACTCATGCTTACTCCCCTGTGCACATGGCCGGACAAACGCACACACACGACGACACTACCACGCACGATGAACACTCCCTGTAGCCCTGCACTCTACCTTTATGCCTTACTAAAAACACATATATTACAATAAATATATATTAAAATAATGGCGTGCGCAGTTTTAATTTCTATTACACAAATGGCCGCACGTACCTTCACCTTCACACTCTTTATTAACTTTCTAAAATGGCCGCCACACCAACTTACAACATGTACCTTACATTGACATTATACAATGTCCCGCTCCCTCCCAGGCGCTCAGTCACCTCCCTCCCCGGCGCTCACTCCCCTCCCTCCCCGGCGCTCACTCACCTCCCTCCCCAGCGCTCACTTCCCTCCCTCCCCGACGAGGGGACAGGCAGTGGGCAGGCGCCTCACGGCGCCGAGTGCCTAAGATGGCGGCGCCCGGAAGGAGAGGTGACATATCTGTGTGTGTGTGTGTCACTGTGTGTGTGTGTGTGTCACTGTGTGTTTGTGTGGGGGGGACGACACTGTGTGTGTGTCAGACACTGTAGGGTGGGGACCGGAGCTGCGCATGGGGGGGGGGAGAGGAGCGGATAGAGGGGGAGGAGCGGAGAGAGGGGGAGGAGCGGAGAGAGAGGGGGGAGCGGAGAAACATACAGGGGGAGTGGAGAGGAGGGACCCGGAATATTTTAAGCAACCCCCCCCCCCTCCTGTCCACTGTCCCCCCCCCCCTCCTGTCCACTGTCGCCCCCCTCCTGACCACCCCCTGCTGTCCACTGTCCCCCCCCTCCTGTCCACTGCCCCCCCTCCTGTCCACTGTCCCCCCCTCCTGTCCACTGTCCCCCCCTCCTGTCCACTGTCCCCCCCCTCCTGTCCACTCTCCCCCCCCTCCTGTCCACTGTCCCCCCCCTCCTGTCCACTGTCCCCCCCCTCCTGTCCACTGTCCCCCCCCTCCAGTCCACTGTCCCCCCCCCTCCTGTCGACTGTCCCCCCCTCCTGTCCACTGTCCCCCCCTCCTGTCCACTGTCCCCCCTCCTGTCCACTGCCCCCCCCTCCTGTCCACTGCCCCCCCCTCCTGTCCACTGCCCCCCCTCCTGTCCACTGCCCCCCCCTCCTGTCCACTGTCCCCCCCCTCCTGTCCACTGCCCCCTCCCTCCTGTCCACTGCCCCCCTCCCTCCTGTCCACTGCCCCCCTCCCTCCTGTCCACTGCCCCCCTCCCTCCTGTCCACTGTCCCCCCCCCCCCTCCTAGCGGGAAATTTAACTCACAGGCAACGCCGGGTCTCTCAGCTAATATATATATATATATCTATCAGACAGAGGTCAGCGGATTACAGCCTTGAGATCAGATTTCATAAACTGTGGATATAACCACAGAATTGTAGACCAGCAAATCTACAAAGCCACCAGAATACCGAGAAGTGATCTCCTTGAATACAGATAGAAAGAGACAAGCGACAGGGTACCTTTGGTGGTCACATATAACCCACACCTAGAAGCTCTACCCAAGATCGCCAGGGAACTACAACCCATTTTCCAGGAAGATACAAGACTGCAACAGGTCTTCCCTGAAGCACCCTTATTATCATACAGACAACCCCATAATCTCAAGAATATTATGGTGAGGAGTAAAGTATTCAGCAGTACAACTGAATGCGGGACAAAACCATGCCAGGACCCAAGATGCAAAACCTGCGCAATGCTCTACACAGCGGACACAATACAAATACCGCACAGGAATCGGGAATACAAAATCAGAGGAAGGTTCACCTGTTCCTCCAGCAATGTCGTGTACCTCATTATGTGCATGAAATGCCCAGGGGGCTGCTACTACATAGGTGAGACGGGACAGGGGAGGGTGTGGCTCAGTGAGTAACGACACTGACTGGCACTGAGAGTTTGAAGCAGGGGAGCCTGGTTCAATTCCCCGTGTTGGCTCCTTGTGACCTTGGGCAAGTCACTTTATCTCCCTGTGCCTCAGGCACCAAAACTATAGATTGTAAGCTCCAGGGGGCAGGGACCTGTGCCTGCAAAATGTCTCTGTAAAGCGCTGCGTACAACTAGCAGCGCTATACAAGAACATGCTATTATATTTGTAAGGGGGTCACCCCCGGTTCCCCTGATCTTCCTTTGCCCCCTGCCTTACCCCTGTGGCAGTGGGGGAAGGGGACGGCGACTTCTCCTGGCGGGCACCGCCATCTTGGTTGCGGCGCAAGGTTCGCGCAATGCGCAGAGGTTGGCCAGGGTAGCGGTGGCCATCGCCAGTGTGCCGGAGCTCTGGGAGGTTGCGCAGGCGCAGTTAAGCGTAGCGGCGGCCATTACAGCGTCGTACATGCGCAGTAAAGATCGCGCACGTGGTCCCCATAGGAAAGAGCTGTGCCAAGGACTACAATTCCCAGCAGCCTCTGGGGACTGCACTTTCACCCTGGTCACAGGCAGCATTGAAGCCAATAGAGCTGGCAGCAGAGTTGCAACAATGTTGTGTGCAGACAGGGTTTTTGTCAGTTGGAGCTGGGAGCAGGAAGGGGGAGGAGGTGTGTAAGGAGCAAGGCTCTTACACTAGGCCAGGTTCCCTCAGGTCCCAGACAGACCCCAAATCCCCACCAGGTTAGTGGGTAATTAATAAGGGACGGCCCTAGGTTAGGGACCCTGCCCTTAGGTTCGTGTGTGTGCGTCTTGTCAGTGTCACGGCTGTCAGTGCTGTGAGTGCTGACAAGAGGGCATCGTGTGTGTGTGCAGCGCGTTCGCTGCAGGCACCAAGTAGGTTGCAGTGCGTTGCTGCAGGTGTTGTGTATTAGGTAGAAGTTAGTCAGAGGGGACCAGGGTGGTACGGGAGAGGTAGTGTGGGTGCAGGGGGTCAGTGACCCACCTGCATAGGATAGGCTACCCCGTAGGCCCCTATGAGTTTCCCCTGAAGTCACTTAAGGTAGCTGTGCTGTAGGGACGGCCTATAGCAGCAGCGAGCATCCCCTTAGTTCACAGAGACAGTTAGGGACTCAGCAGACGCTGCGCATCCGTTCAGAAGGTTGGGCGCAGACCTCCGCTGCCGCTGCAGAGGCTTTCCGAGTGGGATCGTCCCTGATGGTGGTCGAGGTGTTCTTCTGTCATCGGATCCTTTGTGAAGTCCGTTGCAGGCCCGAGCACTGGAGTGCTCGGCAGGTAACTCTTATCAACAAGTGCACCAACGATCCTATTAGCTTCACTAGTGACTGCGCAGTCACACATATCCTCTCTCTGTAAGAGTGCGGGACATTTTGTGGGGATTATTGGACACGGGGTGGGATCACCCAGTGTAGGTGGGAGCGTCTTGCGAGACGCATTAGTTAGTGTCTCCTCTAGAGAGGGACACCTGTTGATCAGTTGACTGTTATGCAAAGAGAGTATTATTGAAGTTGCCGTCAATGGTCAGTAAAGCCCTTTGCTATTTCCCATCCAGTGTATGTGGTTATTATATGTGTCCTGCGAGGAACAATTCCCGCTCTGCTGGGAACCATCGCAGGAGGAGGCGCAGCACCGAGTACAGGGTTACTCATAATATACTTGCCCCAGGTTCCCCGTGGCGGAAGCTCAGGTCTTCTGTGAGCCTATCAGGTAACGCACCACATCCGGTAACACAAGTGTATTTACCCACATGGTCCCTATCTGCGAGTGGGGGGGGGGGGGGGAAGGTGTTACATATTTTTATTATTATAAACAAGAGAATGAATCTGCATCGCCACAGCATCACACGCGGAACAAGAGACAGTCCTATGACTCTGGCCATAATATGAATGATCTGAAGGTGGCCATACTCAAAAGTAATCTTAGAACACCGAAAGAGAGATGGTTGCATGAATACAAATGTATGCAACTGTTCGGGACACTGACCGGTGGCCTAAACCGACCGCAGTTTCATGAGTCACTACCCTGATGCAAGAGAACTCTCTTCCCATGAGTGCTAAAGGCCATGTCTATACATACTGCGCTATATGAATGCACACACATCTGTCTCTTACACTTACATATACTCTATGTAATTCCATCCCTATATACCAATAGGGACCACATAGTATCTACACACACTAATAGTAATGCAACACCCTCTTACATTTTTACACCTACCCACGCCATTGGTATACACTCCCACTCCACACACACCTTTTGTAAAGCGCTGTATCCACTGTGGGCGCTTTATACATTTACACACGCACGCACGCACACATCACTAACATTCAGGGACCATTTAACACCTCAAGTCATAAATCGCATACAGCACAGGTGGGAGGGATAGGCTTCAGTCACAGATACATTCCAAGATGCACTGTTTTTAAGTAAAAACCTCTCTTGCTTTATCCATTGTAACACCGCCGGAAGAAGAGATCAGTTTATCTCGAAAGCTCGCACAAATAAAAGCATTTAGTTAGCCACAAAATGGTATTGTCTATTAAGTTTTTGATTTTATATATATATATATATATATATATATATATATATATATATATATATATATATATATATCTCTCTCTCAAGTCAATTCAAAGCCCGATATAGGTTTAGCCAAAAGATCTCCCAATTTAGGGGTAATTCTATGTACACCAGAGTGGCTATTTGAGTTGTTTTCATCCCAAAATCCCCATTGACTTAAATGGGAATTTATGGCCAAAAACAGTCACTTAGGCGGATGTACAATAAGGTCCTTAGTGTTTTGGTACCCAAGTCATATGGAGATAAAGGGCGTTACCGAGAGTCAAATAAAGCTTGCATTGATCTTGAATTACTGTCTCCCACTTCAAAGACCAGTGTCCGAACCAGTGTGACCAACTGTGATGGCACGGAGTTTAGAAACCCACATTCCCGCTACGTTTGTTTATTTACACACATCATCAACTACACTTTCTTTTAGAGAACAAGGAATTTAGTTTAGAAATACCATTTCTAGTGGCGTAAAATATACATCATACACCCAGGGTGGCCATCTCCCATCCTCAAGGGCCACTAACAGGTCAGCTTTTCAGGATATCCCTGCTTCAGCACAGCTGGCTCCATTGAGAGCCACCTGTGCTGAAGAAGGGATATCCTGAAACCCTGACAGGTGGTGGTGGCTGTGGAGTTGGCATATACCATTTAAAGCTAGATCAGAGCATTACATATATATATAAAACTATACATATATATATATATATATATATATATATATATATATATATATATATATATGTATTCATGTAGAGGTATCAGTACCGTGTTAGCCGAGCTTCAATAATCAAAAAATAAATAGATGATACCGTTCTGTGGCTAACGAAATGCTTTTATTTGAGCGAGCTTTCGAGATACACTGATCTCTTCTTCCGGGGATGTTACAATGAATGAAGCAAAAGCTATACTATAAACAGTGTCTATTGGAATTGGAATTTATAGTATTATATTTATATATACTGTTTATAGTATAGTTTTTGCTTGCTTCATTCATTGTAACATCGCCGGAAGAAGAGATCAGTGTATCTCGAAAGCTCGCACAAATAAAAGCATTTCGTTAGCCACAGAACGGTATCATCTATTTATTTTTTGATTATATATATATATATATATATATATATATATATAACAAAAAGCAGCAGCCAGCACTCCAAGCAACAAATGTAAAGTCAAGGTGCATGCTCCATAGAAATCAATATAGAAACCCTGTCTTCCCATAAGAAAAGGCACAAAAGCAGCAACACTCAGATAAAGCAAAAAGACATGTATTAGCAGTTACAAAACAGCACACTATAAACCCAACGTTTCGGTCCTAGCCAGTCTGTATGGGGAGGCAAAGCTTCTTGAAATGATCTTGACAGATCACAGGAATCTACAAAAGTATATCAGTGTTATACCACTTCACTGTCTGGTGGAACGTTGACTTTGGTGGTACTGTATCTACATCTCTACATCAAAGTGGTATATTGTGGACTGTTTTCTTCATTGGTCAACCACTTCACTACGTATTGGCCCTGGCTACCTGTCTATTACATCCATCTGTGCTGACCCGCTGCTGTTTACAGATTGTCTCAAACGATTGTGTTTTTACCCACATTGTGGGTATAGGTCCTGGTGACCAATCTCTGTTTCATTAAAGTACCGTTCAATTTTACAGTATTATGCTATGGAGCTGGCGCTTCTGAATTTTTGTTTGATATATATATATATAAAAATAAATAATCAGACACAATAGCACTACTGTTTTGAGGCCATTGCTCTTAACCACACAGGCAGCCAGGTCCTCCTGTAGGTGGTACTGAGCTGGGGACACTGGGTGACGATCTCCCTCCCACTAACATCCCGCAGATGGTCTCAGAGGCTTTATAGGAAGAAATGTTGCAGTGGAGGAAAGGAGGGTGGTGAGAGAGAGGATCAGGTGTTGGATATAAGCTTGCATCATGGTTGCCATGGCACTGATTAAAAAACAATATCGGCCTAATGAGCTTGTGGCAATAACATCACCCATCCTGAAATTGAACACACACACGCGCCTAGACAGACATCTGACACACACACACACACACATACACACACACACACACACACACACACACACACACACACACACACACACACACACACACACACACACACACACACACACACACACACACACACACAGCCGTTAACCCCTGTAGGACCAGGGGACCTGCTATGCATTGCTTAGTTCTGAAGGCATGAATGCAATCGCATGCATTGATACAAATACACGTGTTTAACCAGACCCATATAGAATGGTTAAGAAGCACAAGCAGACACGTGCCGAAATATATACTGAGACACACTCACACATATACCTGAGACAAAGATTTACACACAATATGTATACAAACAATGAGACACACAACAATATGTATATCAACTCTATGAAACACACAAAAATGATGCACACACAAAAATACACATAATAGTATTGAGGCATTCATATATACTAATATTGTGATACACACACATAGATAGATAGATAGATAGATAGATAGATAGATAGACACAGACATTGAGATACATACAATCATTGCACATCTTGTTGTACCATGGAGAATTCCCCACCTGAGTCCCCTCCCCCACTGGGACCTCACATTCTCAATTCTGGGACATGTTCCCTCATTCCAGCTCCCCCCCCCCCCCCTGCAGTCACTATCTCTGCTGTTCTGCCCCCTGCTCCTTCCTCCCAACCGGGAGGGCAGACGGCAGAGCACAGCTGCCTCCCCAGCTGATCCCATGCCTCTTTTTGGGCATCCTGCCGGCCAGCGGGGGAGAGAAAGATGGAGGCTGTAGGGGTGACATGCAGGCCTCTTGGTTTACTTCCCAGTGGGAACAGAACACACAGCCTAAGGAGCTTTGCCAGCTGATGCCCTGGGGTTCCTGGGCTGGCATGTCATGTGTATTGATTCACTTTGGATGCATATTTGATGATTTAAAGTTCCCTTTTGTTCTGTTTGACTATCTAACCCCATCTGCTTTTTTACAACTCCTTGTCTCTCCTCCACTTTACCAACAAGCATGCGTAACCCCTTCACCGCTAGAGGGGCGGGCAAGGCATTGTAACGTGAGGAAGGGGTTAACCCATCCTTTGCTAGAGTGGCCTGCACAAAACCTTGGTCAAAAAGTCTAATGTAGAGTGTATCTCACTGTGAGAACAGTCTTACTCCATTGCAGCATCAAATGGCTGATCGACTTCATTGGAAGGTCAATGAAGGTCATTGTGACTCATATCATATTTCTCTCATTGACATCAGAATTTTGCCATTAAAAATAAAATGATGACTACTTTTAATGGGATTCCTTTTCTGTGATGCTTTTACCCCAGTGTTGCAGTCAGGAGACCCCACAACGCCTGTGTTTGGTTCCCCCAATATTCATGTGGTTCAGGGGACCTTGACTTATCCTTATGCAGGGGAGGGTTTATAAAGATGCTAACTCTTTGGGGAAGATCGGGGGGGGGGGGAGGGGAGAAAGTAAAAACACTTTTTTTTCAGAGTATACTGTAGCTGTTATGTTACAATGCGGCGGATTTTTCCAAGGTTGTCAAAACTCTAAGCAGCGCTACAGCAAAAGTCAGGAGACTATATGAGGGTCATTTATCAAAGTTTACGTGCGGCACAACGGAGGTAAAACTAGTGCAAAAATACTGCCCCAGTGTGATGTGAAAGAAATCCTATGGATTTCCATGGGAAGGTTTTTCCTTGATACATTTTTTTTGCCCTCGTTTTGCAGACTTGGATAAATGATCACCCATCTGTGCTCCTTTACTTTGTACTGTTTCCTAACGTGGTATGTTGGGAGGGTGACCCATTAGTGTTTGGGGCAAAGTAGTGAAAATAATGGCATGGAAAACAGCACCAGAGTTTTTGGAAGGAAGAACATGACCCCTGTTTTGCTCGATCAATCTATTTATTTGCCTTGGTATTGCTTCTGTTTGGCAGGTCAGAGACACCTGTAGCAGCCACGGGGTTAAGAAACCAGCGGACAGTTGCAATCCCGGCGTGTAAATAACTCCCAGCGAGTTGTCACATTAAAGGCTCAGCAGTAACAGTTTATTCTGACCATTACACCGCACTTCGGGAGAGTTCAAGGCAGCAGGCCAAAGCATGAAGCCAGCCACGGCACACAGGGCGTGCGGTGATGAGCAGGTATACAGCTTAACCTGGATAGGTTCCATGTTCGCATACAACCCTGCTGCCTTGGGAATCCCCTCCAAGCACATGTCTCCACGTAAACCAGTGGCAGGTAACCTAAAAGGGCCACAGGTGCAGCTTTTAAAGACACCCACAGGTTCCACTAACTCCGGCATCAGAGACACAAGCCAGGCGTTAGATGGGGGGCTGCGATGCATTAAAAGCATATTAAAAGGCACATCTCAATAAAAAAAGAAACAGCAGTGGCAACGCAGTGGAGATGTATAATTCCTAGTAGTAATGGCTCCCTCGAGTTATCATCTGATTGCTGACCTCAAATGCTGCAGAACATGCAGCTGTATGTGTGTCAAAAAAACCTTCAACTAAATAAACGTTTAATGGTGATAATCAGCCTTGGAGTTTTACATCAACTGAGACATCGCAGAGGGGGTTTTTTTTTTTTGTTTTTTTAAAACCCAAAGAAGAAGACAGATTGGGACACAGATTGAACATATCCCAGGATAATATATGTCACTAAGCCCATCCTTATTGGCCACAAGCTGATGCAACATGGGACAACGCAGGAGCAAAGTAGTTCAATACAGTGGTACCAAGAGACGCGGGATTAAATACATGAAAGGTTTCAACAAAGTACTGGGGGGGAAGCATATTTCAGGGCAGGGGTAGCCAACGCCAGTCCTTAAGAGCTACCAATGGGTTAGGTTTTCAGGATAGCCCTGCTTCAGCACAGGTGGCTCAATCAGTGGCTCAGTCAAAGACTGAGCCACTGATTGAGCCACCTGTGCTGAGGCAGGGTTATCCTGAAAACCTAACCTGTTGGCAGCAATTGAGGACCCCTGCTTCAGCACAGGTGACTTATCACTGAATGAGCCACCTGTGCTGAAACAGGGCTATCCTGAAAATCGAACCTGTTGGTAGCTCTTGAGGACCCCTGCTTCAGCACAGGTGGCTCAATCAGTGGCTCAGTCTTTCACTGAGCCACTGATTGAGCCCCACCTGTGCTGAAGCAGGGCTATCCCGAAAACCTGACCTGTTGGTAGCTCTTGAGGTCAGGAGTTGCCCACCCCTTTTTAAGTAAGAGAAGTACCAGAGCAAGAGGTCATTCTCTGAAGCTGGAGGGCGGCACGCTAAGGGGAAACGCGAGGAAGTTCCTCTTCACGGAAAGGGTAGTGGATTCAGGGAAGAGCCTCCCAGCAGAGGTGGAAGGGGCCAATACATTAAGAGAATTCAAACATGCTTGGCACAGACATAAGGCTACCCTAAACATGAAAGAACGCCGCGGATTGAATAGGGTCTGGGGTTTTACCAGGTGGGCCAAGCAGTTTTTATCTGCCCCCGAATTGCAAGTTTTCTCTGAATTTATGGCAGCCGATTAAAATGTTTGTTAAGGGTTTAACAAAAGATAAGACTAGGATTACAGTCCGTGCGATGGCGCTCGCACGACAAGCACACATAGCATACTCCCGACGAGGCCGCCCCCACTGCGCACGCACACGACGGAGTGCGGCGGCGCGACCCCGTTTTCGAAAGACAACATTTTTTTGTTTTTCCCAGCGCGGCCGCGTCACGTGAGCGGTTCAGCCAATGAGGGTGAACGAGCCTCACGACGGGTCTGCCGCGCCTCCCCACCCCAATCTCTTCCCATCTAATTCACACGTCGCCGGGGCGAGAGGTGCCCGCGATGCGACGAGCGCGCGCGCTAGCGTGGACTATAGCCTTAGTGTTCATTTCTGCGCTGTAGGGCTCTGGCCGTGAAATAGTTAAGCTCTTGTTTACTACACCTCATTGGCAGTAATAAGCGAAGGTAAACTGCGTCTCCTGCTGCTCCAGCATTAGAAAGGTTAAAGCCGTCTGTTCTCTGTAGCAGAACAGACCCAAGAAGCTCCCCTGTGATCTGGTGCAATATGTCACATCCGCTTCTGCCAAGACTTGTCCCCTCCATTTCCCTCTGTAATGCGTCCCCGTGTCGCGCCTGTGCTGGTACACACCAAGTCTCCTTTGTAGCTCTGTGTCAAACCGCCGTTCCAGAGCCAGGTGAATGAATTGTGTCTTCATTATCTCTCCTCTTTATCTCCTGTGCTGCAAAAGGATCTACTGTGTCCATGTATCTAACTATCAGCCTATTAAGATGCCGGGTTCCAAGGGGCAATGGATTGGTTGTGCTTGAGGGGGAATAGGAAAACATAATGGAAGTAATCACATTTGTTTATTACTATTAAAGTGAGGAAGACCCCTGTTGTGCAGGTGGAAACGTTGGCGATGTTATTACTGAAATACACAGATTCCCAACAAGCTCTGAGAAACGCCAACCATTACCACATAATATATATATGCATATAAGCAGTGGTCGACAAATCACCAAAAAATCTACTCGCCACCTAGTACCACACGTGTCCTGCTTGGGCCAATAGGAGCTCGCCACGATGTTAAATCCACTCGCCCGGGGCGTGCAAATGTATAGGTTTGTCGAACACTGCTGATATAAGTGTCAAACTTAGTTAACTGTGTGCAGCTGGTCTCAGTTGCTTATAGGAGGGTAGTGGCCCCTCACCCCCAAGGTTTAAGCTCGCCCCACCCCACTTTCCAAGTTGGCAGGTCAGTTTCATTTAGCTGGGTTACGACAGATCCAATGTGACCATTCTTCCTGTAATTATACAGGTAAATAAGAGTTTTAACCCAGGTGAGTGTTAGGACCTGCTTTCGGTCATGCCTTGTAAGTGACAGCAGGCTTAAGACACTTTGGCCAAAAGGTTAAACTAAATGACCCTTTTTACAAGAGATATATAGGTATTGACTGTGTATTTTTGTCACAATGGAAGTAGCTTTGGGCATTTTTGTTTTTTAATGTTATCACTGTCATTAATGAATTGTTTCTTTGGAATCGGTGTGCTGCTGTCATTTATGTTCATAGCTTCCAAGGACCCAGGTAAATAAGATTCGAAAAGTACCATAACACGCTTTTTCAGTGTTTCCTGGCAAAAACTAGTGCAAAAACAACTCTCAGCATCAGGTTTATCACGGAAATGGAATCCCAATGGCAAGAAATAGTATTTTTACCTTTGATAAATCTGGTGAAATGTCTTCCGCCAGATTTCCACGCATTTAATAAACCCACCCCCTGAGGTTCTGGAACCAATAGTTCTTATTATAATACCACAAATAATTGCATTTCTCAACAAGTTTTGTCATTTAAAAAAAAATAAATGCATTTGACCACAAAACAGGTTTCAAATAAGGGTAGAAAGAAAGAATAAGAAATAAAGAATAAGAAAGCGTGCAAAACGCCCACTGTGTCATACAATTTAATGAAAAAATGAAGTTTAAAACAATGGTTTCCAACTCGCAAAGTACAACTCGCAATGTATCCATAGTAAAACAGCTGTCTCCCTTTTAACGGGAAGTGTCGCGGCCGCGGAACTATTCCTGCGGCGTCCTGTGATGGTCGTCTCTTTGCCTTTGCTCGCCGGCGTGCATTTGAGTGGTGCGGTCGCCTCCGTGACATCACGAGCCTGGCGCTCTATCCCGGCTGCTGGTAATGCGGACAGCTGGAAGAACTGAAACTCCACGGGGTTTGACCCATGCAGCTGAATAGCAAGCTAACCCTACGCGTTTCGGGATTAGGATGACTTCATAAGCGTGCCACCTTGAAATAGAGAACTACATTGGAAATATAACTATGTATCGTTGAAATATAGCAATGCACAGATTAGTTCTCCTTTGTTCCTCCTACACTTCTGTTTCTGTAACTATATTGAAATACAGAGAGCTTCTTATCAACATTTCTTGACTGTAAAACGGCAAAACTGACCCCAAAAGCAGTGGTTGACTTATCGAAGAAACAATTAAGCAGTTGCAAGCCATGTTTGTTTGTTTTTCCTTTGAAAAACCCAGTGTGTTTTATGCACTAGAATTTTTGCCACCTGATGACTGTAATAGACAAGCTGCAATATCCCCAAAGTAATGGGTGTGGCATTTTTACCAGCCGTAAGCGTTATATCTGTCTAACACCAAGATGTGTCCTGTATTCTGTATTCCTTTAGTAATATAGGCACAGGAACGACACTTCCATGGTCTCCTCCAGCTCATTACTTTATTAGGGAATCTTGCAGAGGAAGACCATGTGAATGATGTAGAATTCTTTGCGATTGATCGTGCATCAGCAACAATTGTATCTCCGTTCTCGTTATTTCCAGCGCCGGTTTAACCACAAGGCACACTGGCAGGTTGCCTAGAGCAGCACAAAACTGAGGATTCCATGTAGCAGCAGCCAGGGGCTAAAACTGCTGTCCTGGGCCCAGTGAGTCAGGGGGCCTAGGCTCCCTGCCGATGATCCTAACATGTGCCAGATCCGCAGAGGTGCCTCTCAGAGGGAGCCTGCTGGAGGCCAGTGGAAGGGAGGCCCCCTCTGCGGTGCAGGCGACCTCCGGCAGGCCTCTAGCTGGCCACCTCCATCCTCCAAGTCTGCAGGTAAGCACACTCTGCTCCTCCCCTCCCTCTGTCGTGCCCTTCCCTGTTCCCCAGGCCCATACCTCCTTCTCCTCCCTCACCCACCCAAGCACATAATTACCCCACACCCCAGGGCACATATCTGTACCCCACACTCAGGACAAATAACTCTATACACCCCCCCCCCCCCCCAGCCCCCTCGGTACAATGAGAATGTACAATCAGCATCATATTCTCCTTTTTAATGTAAAATAAATCTGTCATAAATGCAGAATGTGTATTCATATTAATGCACAATATTCATTTTCAAAAGTTAATTGGGGGAGGGGGGGGGGGGCCACAAGCCTGAAGGTTACCTGAGGCACCTAATTCCCTCGCACCCCTCCCTATTATTTCCCACCCTCCCTAACCTGCCCCCATTTCGACTCCTTTGGTAATGCAATTTGTTGACCCCTTTTTGGAAGCCAAGTGGTTAAAAATGTCACTGTCTCCCTGTCCCCTCCTGAAGACACAGCCTCCATATCCCAAGCCCCCACTGATCGGCGTAAACTGCCTTAAATGGCATTGCTCAACTGCCCACTTGTCGGTATTGCCGCCCGCCCCTCTCCTTTCACCTCTCTGTGTTTGCTGGGGATGTGTAACGATGACAGAAGGTCTCGGCTCTGCTACCCCTCTCCCTTTCTTTCCCCCATGTCCCCCCCCTCCGTTGCTTTATTGAGTCCAGGTTTTGTGTGCATTAGGTGACAGAAGGTCCCCGTGCTTGATAACCAGACAATCTGTCACTGCCTCTGATGACAGATTTTAGGAGGAGTCCCCTCCTTGCAGACCCCCCTTTCCTCGCCTTTGTTTGCCTCTCGTCCCCTTGCATGTGTCAGCTCTCTCGCCCCTGACTGCCTTTGTCTCTGCCCTGCTAGCCAAATTGTGACAGCAGCCCTCCTATCATAATATCGGACTAATCGAGTCTGCCATAATCCCATCCAATCTAATTACACGTAGTCCTCTTTCCGTGGCCTCCTTTCTCCAAACCGGGCATCTCCCTCCTCCATCTGTTACGTTGCCCTCTCTTTCAAAGTCTGGTCATTGTGTCCACCCATCTGTGTGTGCCGTTAGCTCCCCACCTTCATTATCACCTATTTGTATGTTCCCGTGCCGGGACTTCACATCAGTTTAGTTCATTAACCCCTCGTGGACCAGCAGCAGCCTACATCGGAGAAGCCATGAAAACGAATCCCAAGTTGTGATGGGATAGAAATGATATGTTACATAGTTACATAGTAGATGAGGTTGAAAAAAAAGACATATGCCCATCACGTTCTGCCTACCTGTGTCTGATTCATGGTGTGCTTTCACTCCAGATTATACCTGTAATATGAGATCTGTCATTTCTTATAACAGATCAATAACAACGTGCAATCAGAATTTAATTGTATTTTAGGGCAGGCCAGGAAGGAAGGAAAGAGCGGAGACGCAAAGGATTTTGGGTTTGCGACAGAGCGTGGGAAGGTTTCCCTTCACTGGGGGGCTTCCTTTGGCTCAGACTTCTCACACGGCTTTAACCTGGGAGTGGAGAGTCAAAGCCAATGGATCTCCATAGATCTGCATTTCACTGTGAGCTGCTACTCTCATATTGTTGCTGTGAGGAAGGAACACATGGCTGCTCGGAGACAGAGAGAAGTAGGTCAGTGCTGTAAAACAATCATTAACACCTTTACTTCAGCCAGTCATCAGGAGACCACAGACGCACAGGTACAGACGCACGGGTACACATGCACAGGTATACATGCACAGGTACAGACGCACCGGTACAGACGCACGGGTACACATGCACGCGTACACATGCACGCGTACAGACGCACGGGTACAGACGCACGGGTACACATGCACAGGTACACATGCACAGCACAGGTACACATACACAGGTACACATGCACAGGTACACATGCACAGGTACACATGCACAGGTACACATGCACAGGTACAGACGCACAGGTATACATGCACAGGTACAGATGCACAGGTACACATGCACAGGTACAGACGTACAGGCGCACAGGTACAGATGCACAGGTACAGATGCACAGGTATACATGCACAGGTACAGACGTACAGGCGCACAGGTACACATGCACAGGTATAGATGCACAGGTACAGATGCACAGGTACAGATGCACAGGTACACATGCACAGGTACACATGCACAGGTACAGATGCACAGGTACAGACGTACAGGCGCACAGGTACACATGCACAGGTACAGACGCACAGGTATACATGCACAGGTACAGATGCACGGGTACAGAGGCACGGGTACACATGCACAGGTACAGACACACAGGTACACATGCACAGGTACAAATGCACAGGTAAACTTGCACAGGTACAGACGCACAAATGCACAGCTACAAATGCTACACTACAAGAGGGCCTGCAACGTTTCTTGTGTCTTCTGCTTAATGGAGTTCTACAGGAACACATCTTCAAAGTTGACGAGTAGTTGCCACTGCAGTTTTAAGGTACTGGCCTATGAAGTGGTTGTTTGCTCGCACAAAAATATTTTACACCAGGGGTTTGCAAACTGCTGGACATGTTACGCTACAGAATGCTGTTCGGAGGAAAACTAAAAGCAATTTTTAAAAGAAAAATAGTTTATGAAATATGTACATGGGACTGTGGACATATATGTAAGCAGAACTGTAGGTGTGTGTGGGGGACTCCATGTAACAATGGTTTTTCAGGCAAAAGGTGACACGGTGTGCTCATTTGCATGTCATTTCCCAGAATCCCTTGCTGCAGTGGAAGCACTGTATGCTAGGTGATAATGGTGAAAGGCAGGAGTGCAGACCTGCCTAAGGCTGAGTCCAGGGTCAGCGCTTAGGCGCTGACCCGTGCTGAGGTGCGCTGAGGCTTGTCAGTGAGCCCCTGCAGCTGCAATAAGAGCGGCTTTAGCAGGGGCTCGCGCACGCCTCCGCAGGCGTGCGGAAGCGTAGGTCTTACCAAATTTCTAGTTTGAGCGCTCACGGGAGCGCAGGGCCAGTCACATGAGCGTTTCGCCCAATGAGGGCGAACCAGCTCTGTGACGTCACTGGGCCGCCCCCCCGACGGCGCGCGAACTAAGGTCAGGGAAAGCACCCGCTTTCCCTCAGCCTCAACGCGCCTCCGCACGGCTGGAGTCACCATGGACTCAGCCTAAGACATGCGAATGTGCACACAAGTGATCTTTTTATTTGATATATATATACAAATAAAATATATATGAGAGAGAGAGAGAGAGATTGAGAAATAGAAGCGTACAAATGAAATAATCAAAATAAGAGAATCATATGTGTATACATATAAATACACGGTGAATGAAGCTGTCCCAATCTAATGCTACCATTAGTCTGGGGACCCCACACTGGAACCTCTCAGGAATAGTAATGTTCGAATGGTTACCCAGCTGCAAAAAAATGGGAGGAAAAAAAACAAAACAATTTTGTGCAGTATGTCTGAAAACCAGGGGACCTGGTGCTCTGTGAGTCAGCGAAGTGAATACGTCTCCAATTCTCTTTGGCGATAGGTTTTTTTAATTAAAGGAGAAATTCAGTAACCTGTATACAAAAAGAATTGGCGACGTAGTCACTTCAATCCAAGCATACACCTCTGTATTTCTGCACGACATTGATCGCAACGCATAAAACTCAAGCGGCGCATTGGTGAGCGTAAATTCACAGAGTACTAGTTCCTCCTGTTTTTCCCCCGACAGAATACACTATATTGGGTTTTTCTCCCATTTTTCTGCGCCTAGCGCAGAGGTGCTCAACTCCAGTGATTAAGCCCTGCCCCCCATCTCTGATTGAGCCACCTGTGCTGAAGCAGGGATATCCTGAAAATATGACCTGCTGGGGGGGGGGGGGGGGGGGGAGGAGGGCTTGATGACTGGAGCACCCCTGTATATATATAATATATATATATATATATATATGTGTGTGTGTGTGTGTGTCAAGTCAATGAGACCGTGGTTTATATACTACTGTGTTGTGCTATTTATACAGTATTGCGGCCCCTGGTCTGTATGGCGCTGGATCGGGGTTCGCTGGATCGGGGTTCGCTGGATCGGGGTTCGCTGGCCCAACTCTTGTGCGGCGTCTCTCTAACATTTTCAGGATGAGTTGAGTATTCTGTTGATTTCCCAATGTTTCATCATGAGAAATAACCCACATAAACGAGTCATTGTGTTCACACCGCGGTCCCACAGGGACCTGCAGCTCAGCTGCCACAGCTATTTACCAAATAACATATGGTGGAATAAAAATAATAATAGTGATTGTAAAGTAAGAGCAAGCGTGTTAAATCAGATTTAATCAGTGTGACTGCAGCCCAGAGCAGCGAGGAGACATGTTTATTTTTAATGCACGACGATGGCTTTCATATTTCTAAATATATGCGTTTCATTTTGTCTCTTTAAAGGTTAACCGGTAAATTGCTGAGGGGGGGGGGGGAGGGGGAGGGGGGGGAGATTTTGCAAGGGAAGAGAGAAGGCAGATCCGTCATTATTTACACAACCCTGATGGAGATTTTTTTTTGCTATAGATAAAGGATATAAATAAAAAAAGGAGGACCCCCCCCCCCCCAAAGCAAAATCCTGTAATAAGTGCACCGTGTAAACCCCCCTTTCCTCGTATTGCGATCGGTAATCCTGCCTCGAGTGGAAGACGGGCTTCATTTGGGGTCTAAATACGCGGTGTGATACCCTGACACAGAGATGGTCAAAACAAGACGAATCTCAGAGTCAGCCTCTGGAACACTGTACGATTGCAAAGGTGCATGATGGGTTTGCAGGGCAGACTGAGCCACTGATTGAGCCACCTGTGCTGAAGCAGAGATATCCTGAAAATCTTATCTGTTGGTGGCCCTTGAGGACTGGAGTTGGCCAGTCGACGACAGCCAGCTGTGCTGAGCCTCTGATTGAGCCACCTATGCTGAAGCTGGGATATCCTGAAAACCTGACCTGTTGGGGGGGGGTTGAGGATGGGAGTTGAGCCCCCCGGCTGTGTAGCACTCCCACCTGGGTTATACCGAGATCTCTTGTCTGCCCGGATTTCCTAACTCACCTGTCTCCAATTTCTTCCATTCCCCACGGGCCAAAGGTTGTTTTTTTCTTTTGGGATGCAGTGTTATGAAAGCATTGCGTGTAAGGAGTGTAACCACAGAATCCAGTTATTGCTATTACTGTATGTTACTTATTATCACAATGATGTGTAGTAACACTAAATGCATGTCCTAAAGTGGACCACTAATATATATATATATATATATATATATATATATATATATATATATATATATATATATATATATATATATATATATATATATATATATATATATATATATATAATATATATATATATATATATATATATATATATATATATATATATATATATATATATATATATATATATATATATATACAGTGGTCGACAAATCACTAAAAAATCTACTCGCCGAACAAAAAAATCTACTCGCCACCTAGTACCAAACGTGTGCTGCTTGGGCCAATAGGAGCTCGCCACGATGTTAAATCCACTCGCCCGGGGCGTGCAAATGTATAGGTTTGTCAAACACTGTATATATATATATATATATATATATATATATATATATATATATATATATATATATATATATATATTTATAGCAAAGCCTGTACAACCAAATTCACACTTATGAGACCCAAAAGGTCGAAACAGCTGTCTGTGAGTGGGTTGACTGGCTTTGCATCCGATCCCAGGCTCTGTTCAAAAGCTGTGTTTAAAACAGTGAGCATTGGCTTAAGGGTTCCATGTAATAATGGATTTAAGGCAAAAAGTGGCACTCTGTGCTCATTTACATGTCATTTCCCAGAATCCCTTGCTGCAGTGGAAGCACTGTATTCTATGTGATAATGGTGAAAGGCGGGGTCGCAGACCTGTCTAAGACATGTGAATGTGCTCACAAATAATATTTTTATTTGCAAAATATATATATATATATATATATATATATATATATATATATCCCACCTTTCCTGTCTCCCTATCTCTTGTTTCCCTCTCAGCCATCTTTTTTCTCCACCTATATTTCTCTCCTACCTGTCAACTCCCTCATCTGTTGCGCTTTACCCGGCTTTCATTTTCTTCCCCTCTCCTATCTCATCGATCTGTTCCTCTCTTCCAATACTTTCCTCTATTCTTCCCCCTCCCCTTTCCCCTTCTTTATTGTACTACGAACCCCCCCCCCCCCCCCCCCCCCCCCCCCCCACAGCCTCTCTCTTATGGCTCATCTCCCCCCCTCCTCTCCCCATCCTTTCTTTCAATTACATTCCCTGTCTCTTCCCATCTCCATATTCTTTCTCTCTCCTACTCACACAAACACACTCACACACTCACACACACATATACACACTTAGCCACCTGAACCTTTTCATGAAACACAACAGACAAATAATACTCAAACAGTTCCCCCTCCAAAACATGAGCCCAAGCCCCCTCTTTGGTCCCCAGTAAATAATGCATGGAGGTTCCTGCTAGAAAAGCGCTCGCAAATTTCCTTTTTTATAGTGCAATCATTTGGTAATATTTGATGGCACACGTTATGGGGAGCGATGTAGGGCTGGGGGATTAGGCCCAGCGCTGAGAACTGGCATGCGGCCGTGCGCATTAAATCTCGCCTGCGCGCTGTCCCCTTCCATATCACGCTGGGGGGGTTTTTTTTGTTTGCCCCCAGCGATATCATTACATAATTACAAAATAAACGGTCTTTCATAATGCAGTCGCAACTCTGAAGAAGCAGCCTGCGCCTCTCCCCTGCCCTCCGCTCTTCCCAAACATTCTGCTCTACAACTCCGTGCGTGGGGGCGTCCTGGCGAAGAACACCGAGCTCTCCCCCCCCCACCCTCATAATAAACATACGGATGGGGCAGGTGTAATTTACCCCTTTTGGAGGGGGATACGGTTGCATATTCTGCATCTACACTGCCATGGAATCCTATTGAAGTTCTGTGTTATACTGGGAGATGTTGGGTTATTTGGGGGAACAATGAAGCCAGCTTCATCTGTACCTCGGTATACAAGAATAAGGAGTATCTCATTGCCTCAGTGTTTCCGTCGACTCCAGTGGTCGTTCATTCTAAATAAAAATGTATCCACCAAACGGTCTAGTCTCAGAATCCCATGGCTGTACCAGTTAGATTGTAAGCTCTTCTGCACGGGGACTCTTCTTTCCTTATTTACTTCAAGGTATTTTGCACTGATCTCTAATTGCGATACACCCCCCTTCCCCCCATATCTTGTATAATATTTCTGTACAGTGCTGGGCACACTATAAAAATGCCATACAATTTGGGAGTTGGTGCCTGAGGAGAGAAAGCAACTTGCTCAAGTCACACGGAGAACTGACACTCGGACTCAAACCAGGTTCACCTACTTCAAAGGCTGTGACATTTCTTCCCCCCGCCCGCCGCCCGCGCTGCTCCCTGCGTGTCCCTTAATACCACTTATTCCACCGATCAATATCTGGTCTTGCAGCAGTGGGTGGGGACTCGTGGAAAAGCCGCTTCATCTGGTGTAGGGGACGTAGCGCAGAGTATTTATGGACATGTGTTTCCCTGGCATCTTGTTGATTCATCCTGCATGCCACCCCCACCCCCCCAGGGCAGGGGCAGCTGTCTTATCCCCCCCCCCTACCCTGCAGACAGCCGGGTTCAGAGGTCACGGGAGGCAGCAACACCTTTTATTTGTCCTGGAGGCATCAGGCAGCAGTGCATGAGGGTGTGTGTGTGTGTGTCCCCGCAGGCAGAAGTGTAATGGTGTGGAGGTGTGTGTGTGTGTGTGGCTGCAGGCCAGGCAGAAATCTAGCAGTGTGTGGGTGTATGCAGCTGCAGGCAGACGTGTAGCGGTGTGTGGGTGTATGCAGCTGCAGGCAGACGTGTAGCAGTGTGTGGGTGTATGCAGCTGCAGGCAGACGTGTAGCGGTGTGTGGGTGTATGCAGCTGCAGGCAGACGTGTAGCGGTGTGTGGGTGTATGCAGCTGCAGGCAGACATGTAGCGGTGTGTGGGTGTGTGTATGCAGCTGCAGGCAGACATGTAGCGGTGTGTGGGTGTATGCAGCTGCAGGCAGACGTGTAGCGGTGTGTGGGTGTATGCAGCTGCAGGCAGACATGTAGCGGTGTGTGGGTGTGTGTATGCAGCTGCAGGCAGACATGTAGCGGTGTGTGGGTGTATGCAGCTGCAGGCAGACGTGCAGCGGTGTGTGGGTGTATGCAGCTGCAGGCAGACGTGTAGCGGTGTGTGGGTGTATGCAGCTGCAGGCAGACATGTAGCGGTGTGTGGGTGTGTGTATGCAGCTGCAGGCAGACATGTAGCGGTGTGTGGGTGTATGCAGCTGCAGGCAGACGTGTAGCGGTGTGTGGGTGTATGCAGCTGCAGGCAGACATGTAGCGGTGTGTGGGTGTGTGTATGCAGCTGCAGGCAGACATGTAGCGGTGTGTGGGTGTATGCAGCTGCAGGCAGACGTGCAGCGGTGTGTGGGTGTATGCAGCTGCAGGCAGACGTGTAGCGGTGTGTGGGTGTATGCAGCTGCAGGCAGACGTGTAGTGGTGTGTGGGTGTATGCAGCTGCAGGCAGACGTGTATCGGTGTGTGGGTGTGTGTATGCAGCTGCAGGCAGACATGTAGCGGTGTGTGGGTGTATGCAGCTGCAGGCAGACGTGTAGCGGTGTGTGTGGGTGTATGCAGCTGCAGGCAGACGTGTAGCGGTGTGTGGGTGGGTGTATGCAGCTGCAGGCAGACGTGTAGCGGTGTGTGGGTGTATGCAGCTGCAGGCAGACGTGTAGCAGTGTGTGGGTGTATGCAGCTGCAGGCAGACGTGTAGCGGTGTGTGGGTGTATGCAGCTGCAGGCAGACGTGTAGCGGTGTGTGGGTGTATGCAGCTGCAGGCAGACATGTAGCGGTGTGTGGGTGTGTGTATGCAGCTGCAGGCAGACATGTAGCGGTGTGTGGGTGTATGCAGCTGCAGGCAGACGTGTAGCGGTGTGTGGGTGTATGCAGCTGCAGGCAGACGTGTAGCGGTGTGTGGGTGTATGCAGCTGCAGGCAGACGTGTATCGGTGTGTGGGTGTGTGTATGCAGCTGCAGGCAGACATGTAGCGGTGTGTGGGTGTATGCAGCTGCAGGCAGACGTGTAGCGGTGTGTGTGGGTGTATGCAGCTGCAGGCAGACGTGTAGCGGTGTGTGGGTGGGTGTATGCAGCTGCAGGCAGACGTGTAGCGGTGTGTGGGTGTATGCAGCTGCAGGCAGACGTGTAGCGGTGTGTGGGTGTATGCAGCTGCAGGCAGACGTGTAGCGGTGTGTGGGTGTGTGTATGCAGCTGCAGGCAGACATGTAGCGGTGTGTGGGTGTATGCAGCTGCAGGCAGACGTGTAGCGGTGTATGCAGCTGCAGGCAGACGTGTAGCGGTGTGTGGGTGTGTGTATGCAGCTGCAGGCAGACATGTAGCGGTGTGTGGGTGTATGCAGCTGCAGGCAGACGTGTAGCGGTGTGTGGGTGTATGCAGCTGCAGGCACACGTGTAGCAGTGTGTGGGTGTATGCAGCTGCAGGCACACGTGTAGCGGTGTGTGGGTGTATGCAGCTGCAGGCACACGTGTAGCAGTGTGTGGGTGTATGCAGCTGCAGGCACACGTGTAGCGGTGTGTGGGTGTATGCAGCTGCAGGCACACGTGTAGCAGTGTGTGGGTGTATGCAGCTGCAGGCACACGTGTAGCGGTGTGTGGGTGTATGCAGCTGCAGGCACACGTGTAGCGGTGTGTGGGTGTATGCAGCTGCAGGCACACGTGTAGCAGTGTGTGGGTGTATGCAGCTGCAGGCACACGTGTAGCGGTGTGTGGGTGTATGCAGCTGCAGGCACACGTGTAGCAGTGTGTGGGTGTATGCAGCTGCAGCCACACGTGTAGCAGTGTGTGGGTGTATGCAGCTGCAGGCACACGTGTAGCAGTGTGTGGGTGTGTGTATGCAGCTGCAGGCAGTAGTGTATAGTGTGTGTGCGCAGGCCAGGCAGTAGTGTAAGGGGGTGGGGGGGGGGGGTAAGCCAGGCAGAAGTGTATGAAGGGGGGGGGTGGTGTGTGTCAGGCAGATATGTAGAGGTGTAGAGATATGTGTGTGTGTGTGTGTGTGTAGCTGTCTGCAAGTTAGGCAGAAGTGCATTAGTGTGTGTGGGTGGGTGGGTGTGTGGGTGTGTACGTAGGTCAGGCAGAAGTGTAGAGGGGTGTGGGTGTGTGTGTGTGGGTCAGGCAGAAGTGCATTAGTGTGTGTGTGTGGGTGGGTGCGTACGTAGGTCAGGCAGAAGTGTAGTAGTGTGTGGGTGCGTACGTAGGTCAGGCAGAAGTGTAGTAGTGTGTGGGTGCGTACGTAGGTCAGGCAGAAGTGTAGTAATGTGTGGGTGCGTACGTAGGTCAGGCAGAAGTGTAGTAGTGTGTGGGTGCGTACGTAGGTCAGGCAGAAGTGTAGTAGTGTGTGGGTGCGTACGTAGGTCAGGCAGAAGTGTAGTAGTGTGTGGGTGCGTACGTAGGTCAGGCAGAAGTGTAGTAGTGTGTGGGTGCGTACGTAGGTCAGGCAGAAGTGTAGTAGTGTGTGGGTGCGTACGTAGGTCAGGCAGAAGTGTAGTAGTGTGTGGGTGCGTACGTAGGTCAGGTAGAAGTGTAGTAGTGTGTGGGTGTGTGCAGGTCAGGCAGAAGTGTAGTAGTGTGTGGGTGCGTACGTAGGTCAGGCAGAAGTGTAGTAGTGTGTGGGTGGGTGCATACGTAGGTCAGGCAGAAGTGTAGTAGTGTGTGGGTGGGTGCGTACGTAGGTAAGGCAGAAGTGTAGTAGTGTGTGGGTGGGTGCGTACGTAGGTCAGGCAGAAGTGTAGTAGTGTGTGTGTGGGTGCGTACGTAGGTCAGGCAGAAGTGTAGTAGTGTGTGGGTGCGTACGTAGGTCAGGCAGAAGTGTAGTAGTGTGTGTGTGGGTGCGTACGTAGGTCAGGCAGAAGTGTAGTAGTGGGTGGGTGCGTACGTAGGTCAGGCAGAAGTGTAGTAGTGTGTGGGTGCGTACGTAGGTCAGGCAGAAGTGTAGTGTGTGTGGGTGCGTACGTAGGTCAGGCAGAAGTGTAGTAGTGTGTGGGTGCGTACGTAGGTCAGGCAGAAGTGTAGTAGTGTGTGTGTGGGTGCGTACGTAGGTCAGGCAGAAGTGTAGTAGTGTGTGTGTGGGTGCGTACGTAGGTCAGGCAGAAGTGTAGGAGTGTGTGGGTGCGTACGTAGGTCAGGCAGAAGTGTAGTAGTGTGTGTGTGGGTGCGTACGTAGGTCAGGCAGAAGTGTAGTAGTGTGTGTGGGTGCGTACGTAGGTCAGGCAGAAGTGTAGTAGTGTGTGGGTGGGTGCGTACGTAGGTCAGGCAGAAGCGTAGTAGTGTGTGGGTGCGTACGTAGGTCAGGCAGAAGTGTAGTAGTGTGTGGGTGCGTACGTAGGTCAGGCAGAAGTGTAGTAGTGTGTGGGTGCGTACGTAGGTCAGGCAGAAGTGTAGTAGTGTGGGTGGGTGCGTACGTAGGTCAGGCAGAAGTGTAGTAGTGTGTGGGTGCGTACGTAGGTCAGGCAGAAGTGTAGTAGTGTGTGTGTGGGTGCGTACGTAGGTCAGGCAGAAGTGTAGTAGTGTGTGGGTGCGTACGTAGGTCAGGCAGAAGTGTAGTAGTGTGTGGGTGCGTACGTAGGTCAGGCAGAAGTGTAGTAGTGTGTGGGTGCGTACGTAGGTCAGGAAGAAGTGTAGTAGTGTGTGTGTGGGTGCCTACGTAGGTCAGGCAGAAGTGTAGTAGTGTGTGGGTGCGTACGTAGGTCAAGCAGAAGTGTAGTAGTGTGTGGGTGCGTACGTAGGTCAGGCAGAAGTGTAGTAGTGTGTGTGTGGGTGCGTACGTAGGTCAGGCAGAAGTGTAGTAGTGTGAGGGTGCGTACGTAGGTCAGGCAGAAGTGTAGTAGTGTGTGGGTGCGTACGTAGGTCAGGCAGAAGTGTAGTAGTGTGTGGGTGCGTACGTAGGTCAGGCAGACGTGCAGTAGTGTGTGGGTGCGTACGTAGGTCAGGCAGAAGTGTAGTAGTGTGTGGGTGCGTACGTAGGTCAGGCAGAAGTGTAGTAGTGTGTGGGTGCGTACGTAGGTCAGGCAGAAGTGTAGTAGTGTGTGGGTGTGTACGTAGGTCAGGCAGAAATGTAGTAGTGTGTGGGTGTGTACGTAGGTCAGGCAGAAGTGTAGTAGTGTGTGGGTGGGTGCGTACGTAGGTCAGGCAGTAGTATAGTAGTGTGTGGGTGCGTACGTAGGTCAGGCATAAGTGTAGTAGTGTGGGTGGGTGCGTACGTAGGTCAGGCAGAAGTGTAGTAGTGTGTGGGTGCGTACGTAGGTCAGGCAGAAGTGTAGTAGTGTGTGTGTGGGTGCGTACGTAGGTCAGGCAGAAGTGTAGTAGTGTGTGGGTGCGTACGTAGGTTAGGCAGAAGTGTAGTAGTGTGTGGGTGCGTACGTAGGTCAGGCAGAAGTGTAGTAGTGTGTGGGTGCGTACGTAGGTCAGGAAGAAGTGTAGTAGTGTGTGGGTGGGTGCATACGTAGGTCAGGCAGAAGTGTAGTAGTGTGTGTGTGGGTGCGTACGTAGGTCAGGCAGAAGTGTAGTAGTGTGTGTGTGGGTGCGTACGTAGGTCAGGCAGAAGTGTAGTAGTGTGTGTGGGTGCGTACGTAGGTCAGGCAGAAGTGTAGTAGTGTGTGGGTGGGTGCGTACGTAGGTCAGGCAGAAGTGTAGTAGTGTGTGGGTACGTACGTAGGTCAGGCAGAAGTGTAGTAGTGTGTAGGTGCGTACGTAGGTCAGGAAGAAGTGTAGTAGTGTGTGTGTGGGTGCGTACGTAGGTCAGGCAGAAGTGTAGTAGTGTGTGGGTGCGTACGTAGGTCAGGAAGAAGTGTAGTAGTGTGTGTGTGGGTGCGTACGTAGGTCAAGCAGAAGTGTAGTAGTGTGTGGGTGCGTACGTAGGTCAGGCAGAAGTGTAGTAGTGTGTGTGTGGGTGCGTACGTAGGTCAGGCAGAAGTGTAGTAGTGTGAGGGTGCGTACGTAGGTCAGGCAGAAGTGTAGTAGTGTGTGGGTGCGTACGTAGGTCAGGCAGAAGTGTAGTAGTGTGTGGGTGCGTACGTAGGTCAGGCAGACGTGCAGTAGTGTGTGGGTGCGTACGTAGGTCAGGCAGAAGTGTAGTAGTGTGTGGGTGTGTACGTAGGTCAGGCAGAAGTGTAGTAGTGTGTGGGTGCGTACGTAGGTCAGGCAGAAGTGTAGTAGTGTGTGGGTGTGTACGTAGGTCAGGCAGAAGTGTAGTAGTGTGTGGGTGGGTGCGTACGTAGGTCAGGCAGAAGTGTAGTAGTGTGTGGGTGCGTACGTAGGTCAGGCAGAAGTGTAGTAGTGTGTGGGTGTGTACGTAGGTCAGGCAGAAGTGTAGCAGTGTGTGTGTGGGTGCGTACGTAGGTCAGGCAGAAGTGTAGTAGTGTGTGGGTGGGTGCGTACGTAGGTCAGGCAGAAGTGTAGTAGTGTGTGGGTGCGTACGTAGGTCAGGCAGAAGTGTAGTAGTGTGTGGGTGCGTACGTAGGTCAGGCAGAAGTGTAGTAGTGTGTGTGGGTGCGTACGTAGGTCAGGCAGAAGTGTAGTAGTGTGTGGGTGCGTACGTAGGTCAGGCAGAAGTGTAGTAGTGTGTGGGTGCGTACGTAGGTCAGGTAGAAGTGTAGTAGTTTGTGGGTGTGTGCAGGTCAGGCAGAAGTGTAGTAGTGTGTGGGTGCGTACGTAGGTCAGGCAGAAGTGTAGTAGTGTGTGGGTGCGTACGTAGGTCAGGCAGAAGTGTAGTAGTGTGTGGGTGGGTGCGTACGTAGGTCAGGCAGAAGTGTAGTAGTGTGTGTGTGTGGGTGCGTACGTAGGTCAGGCAGAAGTGTAGTAGTGTGTGGGTGCGTACGTAGGTCAGGCAGAAGTGTAGTAGTGTGTGTGTGGGTGCGTACGTAGGTCAGGCAGAAGTGTAGTAGTGTGTGGGTGCGTACGTAGGTCAGGCAGAAGTGTAGTAGTGTGTGGGTGCGTACGTAGGTCAGGCAGAAGTGTAGTAGTGTGTGGGTGCGTACGTAGGTCAGGCAGAAGTGTAGTAGTGTGTGGGTGCGTACGTAGGTCAGGCAGAAGTGTAGTAGTGTGTGGGTGCGTACGTAGGTCAGGCAGAAGTGTAGTAGTGTGTGGGTGCGTACGTAGGTCAGGCAGAAGTGTAGTAGTGTGTGGGTGCGTACGTAGGTCAGGCAGAAGTGTAGTAGTGTGTGTGTGGGTGCGTACGTAGGTCAGGCAGAAGTGTAGTAGTGTGTGTGTGGGTGCGTACGTAGGTCAGGCAGAAGTGTAGTAGTGTGTGTGTGGGTGCGTACGTAGGTCAGGCAGAAGTGTAGGAGTGTGTGTGTGGGTGCGTACGTAGGTCAGGCAGAAGTGTAGTAGTGTGTGTGTGGGTGCGTACGTAGGTCAGGCAGAAGTGTAGTAGTGTGTGTGGGTGCGTACGTAGGTCAGGCAGAAGTGTAGTAGTGTGTGGGTGGGTGCGTACGTAGGTCAGGCAGAAGTGTAGTAGTGTGTGGGTACGTACGTAGGTCAGGCAGAAGTGTAGTAGTGTGTAGGTGCGTACGTAGGTCAGGCAGAAGTGTAGTAGTGTGTGGGTGCGTACGTAGGTCAGGCAGAAGTGTAGTAGTGTGGGTGGGTGCGTACGTAGGTCAGGCAGAAGTGTAGTAGTGTGTGGGTGCGTACGTAGGTCAGGCAGAAGTGTAGTAGTGTGTAGGTGCGTACGTAGGTCAGGCAGAAGTGTAGTAGTGTGTGGGTGCGTACGTAGGTCAGGCAGAAGTGTAGTAGTGTGGGTGGGTGCGTACGTAGGTCAGGCAGAAGTGTAGTAGTGTGTGGGTGCGTACGTAGGTCAGGCAGAAGTGTAGTAGTGTGTGTGTGGGTGCGTACGTAGGTCAGGCAGAAGTGTAGTAGTGTGTGGGTGCGTACGTAGGTCAGGCAGAAGTGTAGTAGTGTGTGGGTGCGTACGTAGGTCAGGCAGAAGTGTAGTAGTGTGTGGGTGCGTACGTAGGTCAGGAAGAAGTGTAGTAGTGTGTGTGTGGGTGCGTACGTAGGTCAGGCAGAAGTGTAGTAGTGTGTGGGTGCGTACGTAGGTCAAGCAGAAGTGTAGTAGTGTGTGGGTGCGTACGTAGGTCAGGCAGAAGTGTAGTAGTGTGTGTGTGGGTGCGTACGTAGGTCAGGCAGAAGTGTAGTAGTGTGAGGGTGCGTACATAGGTCAGGCAGAAGTGTAGTAGTGTGTGGGTGCGTACGTAGGTCAGGCAGAAGTGTAGTAGTGTGTGGGTGCGTACGTAGGTCAGGCAGACGTGCAGTAGTGTGTGGGTGCGTACGTAGGTCAGGCAGAAGTGTAGTAGTGTGTGGGTGCGTACGTAGGTCAGGCAGAAGTGTAGTAGTGTGTGGGTGCGTACGTAGGTCAGGCAGAAGTGTAGTAGTGTGTGGGTGTGTACGTAGGTCAGGCAGAAGTGTAGTAGTGTGTGGGTGGGTGTGTACGTAGGTCAGGCAGAAGTGTAGTAGTGTGTGGGTGGGTGCGTACGTAGGTCAGGCAGTAGTGTAGTAGTGTGTGGTGCGTACGTAGGTCAGGCAGAAGTGTAGTAGTGTGGGTGGGTGCGTACGTAGGTCAGGCAGAAGTGTAGTAGTGTGTGGGTGCGTACGTAGGTCAGGCAGAAGTGTAGTAGTGTGTGTGTGGGTGCGTACGTAGGTCAGGCAGAAGTGTAGTAGTGTGTGGGTGCGTACGTAGGTCAGGCAGAAGTGTAGTAGTGTGTGGGTGCATACGTAGGTCAGGCAGAAGTGTAGTAGTGTGTGGGTGCGTACGTAGGTCAGGAAGAAGTGTAGTAGTGTGTGGGTGCGTACGTAGGTCAGGAAGAAGTGTAGTAGTGTGTGTGTGGGTGCGTACGTAGGTCAGGCAGAAGTGTAGTAGTGTGTGGGTGCGTACGTAGGTCAGGCAGAAGTGTAGTAGTGTGTGTGTGGGTGCGTACGTAGGTCAGGCAGAAGTGTAGTAGTGTGAGGGTGCGTACGTAGGTCAGGCAGAAGTGTAGTAGTGTGTGGGTGCGTACGTAGGTCAGGCAGAAGTGTAGTAGTGTGTGGGTGCGTACGTAGGTCAGGCAGACGTGCAGTAGTGTGTGGGTGCGTACGTAGGTCAGGCAGAAGTGTAGTAGTGTGTGGGTGCGTACGTAGGTCAGGCAGAAGTGTAGTAGTGTGTGGGTGTGTACGTAGGTCAGGCAGAAGTGTAGTAGTGTGTGGGTGCGTACGTAGGTCAGGCAGAAGTGTAGTAGTGTGTGGGTGTGTACGTAGGTCAGGCAGAAGTGCATTAGTTTGTGTGGGTGGGTGCGTACGTAGGTCAGGCAGAAGTGCATTAGTTTGTGTGGGTGGGTGCGTACGTAGGTCAGGCAGAAGTGTAGTAGTGTGTGGGTGTGTACGTAGGTCAGGCAGAAGTGTAGTAGTGTGTGTGTGGGTGCGTACGTAGGTCAGGCAGAAGTGTAGTAGTGTGTGTGGGTGCGTACGTAGGTCAGGCAGAAGTGTAGTAGTGTGTGGGTGCGTACGTAGGTCAGGCAGAAGTGTAGTAGTGTGTGGGTGCGTACGTAGGTCAGGCAGAAGTGTAGTAGTGTGTGGGTGCGTACGTAGGTCGGGCAGAAGTGTAGTAGTGTGTGGGTGCGTACGTAGGTCAGGCAGAAGTGTAGTAGTGTGTGTGGGTGCGTACGCAGATCAGGCAGAAGTGTAGTAGTGTGTGGGTGCGTACGTAGGTCAGGCAGAAGTGTAGTACTGTGTGGGTGCGTACGTAGGTCAGGCAGAAGTGTAGTAGTGTGTGGGTGCGTAGGTAGGTCAGGCAGATGTGTAGTAGTGTGTGGGTGGGTGCGTACGTAGGTCAGGCAGAAGTGTAGTAGTGTGTGGGTGTGTACGTAGGTCAGGCAGAAGTGTAGTAGTGTGTGTGTGGGTGCGTACGTAGGTCAGGCAGAAGTGTAGTAGTGTGTGGGTGCGTACGTAGGTCAGGCAGAAGTGTAGTAGTGTGTGGGAGCGTACGTAGGTCAGGCAGAAGTGTAGTAGTGTGTGGGAGCGTACGTAGGTCAGGCAGAAGTGTAGTAGTGTGTGTGTGGGTGCGTACGTAGGTCAGGCAGAAGTGTAGTAGTGTGTGGGTGCGTACGTAGGTCAGGCAGAAGTGTAGTAGTGTGTGGGTGCGTACGTAGGTCAGGCAGAAGTGTAGTAGTGTGTGGGTGCGTACGTAGGTCAGGCAGAAGTGTAGTAGTGTGTGGGTGCGTACGTAGGTCAGGCAGAAGTGTAGTAGTGTGTGGGAGCGTACGTAGGTCAGGCAGAAGTGTAGTAGTGTGTGGGTGTGTACGTAGGTCAGGCAGAAGTGTAGTAGTGTGTGGGTGCGTACATAGGTCAGGCAGAAGTGTAGTAGTGTGTGGGTGTGTACTTAGGTCAGGCAGAAGTGTAGTAATGTGTGGGTGGGTGCGTACGTAGGTCAGGCAGAAGTGCATTAGTTTGTGTGGGTGGGTGCGTACGTAGGTCAGGCAGAAGTGTAGTAGTGTGTGGGTGCGTACGTAGGTCAGGCAGAAGTGTAGTAGTGTGTGGGTGTGTACGTAGGTCAGGCAGAAGTGTAGTAGTGTGTGTGTGGGTGCGTACGTAGGTCAGGCAGAAGTGTAGTAGTGTGTGGGTGCGTACGTAGGTCAGGCAGAAGTGTAGTAGTGTGTGGGTGCGTACGTAGGTCAGGCAGAAGTGTAGTAATGTGTGTGGGTGCGTACGCAGATCAGGCAGAAGTGTAGTAGTGTGTGTGTGGGTGCGTACGTAGGTCAGGCAGAAGTGTAGTACTGTGTGGGTGCGTACGTAGGTCAGGCAGAAGTGTAGTAGTGTGTGGGTGCGTACGTAGGTCAGGCAGATGTGTAGTAGTGTGTGGGTGCGTACGTAGGTCAGGCAGAAGTGTAGTAGTGTGTGTGTGGGTGCGTACGTAGGTCAGGCAGAAGTGTAGTAGTGTGTGTGGGTGCGTACGTAGGTCAGGCAGAATTGTAGTAGTGTGTGGGTGCGTACGTAGGTCAGGCAGAAGTGTAGTAGTGTGTGTGGGTGCGTACGTAGGTCAGGCAGAAGTGTAGTAGTGTGTGGGTGGGTGCGTACGTAGGTCAGGCAGAAGTGTAGTACTGTGTGGGTGCGTACGTAGGTCAGGCAGAAGTGTAGTAGTGTGTGGGTGCGTACGTAGGTCAGGCAGATGTGTAGTAGTGTGTGGGTGCGTACGTAGGTCAGGCAGAAGTATAGTAGTGTGTGGGTGGGTGCGTACGTAGGTCAGGCAGAAGTGTAGTAGTGTGTGGGTGCGTACGTAGGTCAGGCAGAAGTGTAGTACTGTGTGGGTGCGTACGTAGGTCAGGCAGAAGTGTAGTAGTGTGTGGGTGCGTACGTAGGTCAGGCAGAAGTGTAGTAGTGTGTGGGTGCGTACGTAGGTCAGGCAGAAGTGTAGTAGTGTGTGTGTGGGTGCGTACGTAGGTCAGGCAGAAGTGTAGTAGTGTGTGGGTGCGTACGTAGGTCAGGCAGAAGTGTAGTAGTGTGTGTGTGGGTGCGTACGTAGGTCAGGCAGAAGTGTAGTAATGTGTGGGTGCGTACGTAGGTCAGGCAGAAGTGTAGTAGTGTGTGGGTGCGTACGTAGGTCAGGCAGAAGTGTAGTAGTGTGTGTGTGGGTGCGTACGTAGGTCAGGCAGAAGTGTAGTAGTGTGTGGGTGCGTACTTAGGTCAGGCAGAAGTGTAGTAGTGTGGGGGTGCGTACTTAGGTCAGGCAGAAGTGTAGTAGTGTGGGTGGGTGCGTACGTAGGTCAGGCAGAAGTGTAGAGGGGTGTGTGTGCAGGTCAGGCAGAAGTGTAGATGGGTGTGTGTGCAGGTCAGGCAGAAGTGTAGAGGGGTGTGTTTGTGTGTGTGCAGGTCAGGCAGAAGTGCATTAGTTTGTGTGGGTGGGTGCGTACGTAGGTCAGGCAGAAGTGTAGTAGTGTGTGGGTGCGTACGTAGGTCAGGTAGAAGTGTAGTAGTGTGTGGGTGCGTACGTAGGTCAGGCAGAAGTGTAGTAGTGTGTGGGTGCGTACGTAGGTCAGGCAGAAGTGTAGTAGTGTGTGGGTGCGTACGTAGGTCAGGCAGAAGTGTAGTAGTGTGTGGGTGCGTACGTAGGTCAGGCAGAAGTGTAGTAGTGTGTGGGTGCGTACGTAGGTCAGGCAGAAGTGTAGTAGTGTGTGGGTGGGTGCGTACGTAGGTCAGGCAGAAGTGTAGTAGTGTGTGTGTGGGTGCGTACGTAGGTCAGGCAGAAGTGTAGTAGTGTGTGGGTGCGTACGTAGGTCAGGCAGAAGTGTAGTAGTGTGTGGGTGCGTACGTAGGTCAGGCAGAAGTGTAGTAGTGTGTGGGTGCGTACGTAGGTCAGGCAGAAGTGTAGTAGTGTGTGGGTGCGTACGTAGGTCAGGTAGAAGTGTAGTAGTGTGTGTGTGGGTGCGTACGTAGGTCAGGCAGAAGTGTAGTAGTGTGTGTGTGGGTGCGTACGTAGGTCAGGCAGAAGTGTAGTAGTGTGTGGGTGCGTACGTAGGTCAGGTAGAAGTGTAGTAGTGTGTGCTTGCGTACGTAGGTCAGGCAGAAGTGTAGTAGTGTATGTGTGGGTGCGTACGTAGGTCTGGCAGAAGTGTAGTAGTGTGTGGGTGTGTACATAGGTCAGGTAGAAGTGTAGTAGTGTGTGTGTGGGTGCGTACGTAGGTCAGGCAGAAGTGTAGTAGTGTGTGGGTGCGTACGTAGGTCAGGCAGAAGTGTAGTAGTGTGTGTGTGGGTGCGTACGTAGGTCAGGCAGAAGTGTAGTAGTGTGTGGGTGCGTACGTAAGTCAGGCAGAAGTGTAGTAGTGTGTGGGTGCGTACGTAGGTCAGGCAGAAGTGTAGTAGTGTGTGGGTGCGTACGTAGGTCAGGCAGAAGTGTAGTAGTGGGTGTGTGGGTGCGTACGTAGGTCAGGCAGAAGTGTACTAGTGTGTGGGTGTGTACGTAGGTCAGGTAGAAGTGTAGTAGTGTGTGTGGGTGCGTACGTAGGTCAGGCAGAAGTGTACTAGTGTGTGGGTGTGTACGTAGGTCAGGTAGAAGTGTAGTAGTGTGTGGGTGCGTACGTAGGTCAGGCAGAAGTGTAGTAGTGTGTGGGTGCGTACGTAGGTCAGGCAGAAGTGTACTAGTGTGTGGGTGTGTACGTAGGTCAGGCAGAAGTGTAGTAGTGTGTGGGTGCGTACGTAGGTCAGGCAGAAGTGTAGTAGTGTGTGGGTGGGTGCGTACGTAGGTCAGGCAGAAGTGTAGTAGTGTGTGGGTGGGTGCGTACGTAGGTCAGGTAGAAGTGTAGTAGTGTGTGGGTACGTACGTAGGTCAGGCAGAAGTGTAGTAGTGGGTGGGTGCGTACGTAGGTCAGGCAGAAGTGTAGTAATGTGTGGGTGCATACGTAGGTCAGGTAGAAGTGTAGTAGTGTGTGGGTGGGTGGGTGCGTACGTAGGTCAGGCAGAAGTGTAGTAGTGTGTGGGTGCGTACGTAGGTCAGGCAGAAGTGTAGTAGTGGGTGGTTGGGTGCGTACGTAGGTCAGGTAGAAGTGTAGTAGTGTGTGGGTGCGTACGTAGGTCAGGCAGAAGTGTAGTAGTGGGTGTGTGGGTGCGTACGTAGGTCAGGCAGAAGTGTACTAGTGTGTGGGTGTGTACGTAGGTCAGGTAGAAGTGTAGTAGTGTGTGTGGGTGCGTACGTAGGTCAGGCAGAAGTGTACTAGTGTGTGGGTGTGTACGTAGGTCAGGTAGAAGTGTAGTAGTGTGTGGGTGCGTACGTAGGTCAGGCAGAAGTGTAGTAGTGTGTGGGTGCGTACGTAGGTCAGGCAGAAGTGTACTAGTGTGTGGGTGTGTACGTAGGTCAGGCAGAAGTGTAGTAGTGTGTGGGTGCGTACGTAGGTCAGGCAGAAGTGTAGTAGTGTGTGGGTGGGTGCGTACGTAGGTCAGGCAGAAGTGTAGTAGTGTGTGGGTGGGTGCGTACGTAGGTCAGGTAGAAGTGTAGTAGTGTGTGGGTACGTACGTAGGTCAGGCAGAAGTGTAGTAGTGGGTGGGTGCGTACGTAGGTCAGGCAGAAGTGTAGTAATGTGTGGGTGGGTGCATACGTAGGTCAGGTAGAAGTGTAGTACTGTGTGGGTGGGTGGGTGCGTACGTAGGTCAGGCAGAAGTGTAGTAGTGTGTGGGTGCGTACGTAGGTCAGGCAGAAGTGTAGTAGTGGGTGGTTGGGTGCGCACGTAGGTCAGGTAGAAGTGTAGTAGTGTGTGGGTGCGTACGTAGGTCAGGCAGAAGTGTAGTAGTGGGTGGGTGCGTACGTAGGTCAGGCAGAAGTGTAGTAGTGTGTGTGTGGGTGCGTACGTAGGTCAGGCAGAAGTGTAGTAGTGTGTGGGTGCGTACGTAGGTCAGGCAGAAGTGTAGTAGTGGGTGGTTGGGTGCGTACGTAGGTCAGGTAGAAGTGTAGTAGTGTGTGGGTGCGTACGTAGGTCAGGCAGAAGTGTAGTAGTGGGTGTGTGGGTGCGTACGTAGGTCAGGCAGAAGTGTACTAGTGTGTGGGTGTGTACGTAGGTCAGGTAGAAGTGTAGTAGTGTGTGTGGGTGCGTACGTAGGTCAGGCAGAAGTGTACTAGTGTGTGGGTGTGTACGTAGGTCAGGTAGAAGTGTAGTAGTGTGTGGGTGCGTACGTAGGTCAGGCAGAAGTGTAGTAGTGTGTGGGTGCGTACGTAGGTCAGGCAGAAGTGTACTAGTGTGTGGGTGTGTACGTAGGTCAGGCAGAAGTGTAGTAGTGTGTGGGTGCGTACGTAGGTCAGGCAGAAGTGTAGTAGTGTGTGGGTGGGTGAGTACGTAGGTCAGGCAGAAGTGTAGTAGTGTGTGGGTGGGTGCGTACGTAGGTCAGGTAGAAGTGTAGTAGTGTGTGGGTACGTACGTAGGTCAGGCAGAAGTGTAGTAGTGGGTGGGTGCGTACGTAGGTCAGGCAGAAGTGTAGTAATGTGTGGGTGGGTGCATACGTAGGTCAGGTAGAAGTGTAGTACTGTGTGGGTGGGTGGGTGCGTACGTAGGTCAGGCAGAAGTGTAGTAGTGTGTGGGTGCGTACGTAGGTCAGGCAGAAGTGTAGTAGTGGGTGGTTGGGTGCGCACGTAGGTCAGGTAGAAGTGTAGTAGTGTGTGGGTGCGTACGTAGGTCAGGCAGAAGTGTAGTAGTGGGTGGGTGCGTACGTAGGTCAGGCAGAAGTGTAGTAGTGTGTGTGTGGGTGCGTACGTAGGTCAGGCAGAAGTGTAGTAGTGTGTGGGTGCGTACGTAGGTCAGGCAGAAGTGTACTAGTGTGGGTGCGTACGTAGGTCAGGTAGAAGTGTAGTAGTGTGTGGGTGTGTACGTAGGTCAGGCAGAAGTGTAGTAGTGTGTGTGTGGGTGCGTACGTAGGTCAGGCAGAAGTGTAGTAGTGTGTGTGTGGGTGCGTACGTAGGTCAGGCAGAAGTGTAGTAGTGTGTGTGTGGGTGCGTACGTAGGTCAGGCAGAAGTGTAGTAGTGTGTGTGTGGGTGCGTACGTAGGTCAGGCAGAAGTGTAGTAGTGTGTGGGTGCGTACGTAGGTCAGGCAGAAGTGTAGTAGTGTGTGGGTGCGTACGTAGGTCAGGTAGAAGTGTAGTAGTGTGTGGGTGTGTACGTAGGTCAGGCAGTAGTGTAGTAGTGTGTGTGTGGGTGCGTACGTAGGTCAGGCAGAAGTGTAGTAGTGTGTGGGTGCGTACGTAGGTCAGGTAGAAGTGTAATAGTGTGTGTGGGTGCGTACGTAGGTCAGGCAGAAGTGTAGTAGTGTGTGTGTGGGTGCGTACGTAGGTCAGGCAGAAGTGTAGAAGTGTGTGTGTGGGTGCGTACGTAGGTCAGGCAGAAGTGTAGAAGTGTGTGTGTGGGTGCGTACGTAGGTCAGGCAGAAGTGTAGTAGTGTGTGGGTGCGTACGTAGGTCAGGCAGAAGTGTAGTAGTGTGTGGGTGCGTACGTAGGTCAGGCAGAAGTGTAGTAGTGTGTGGGTGCGTACGTAGGTCAGGCAGAAGTGTAGTAGTGTGTGTGTGGGTGCGTACGTAGGTCAGGCAGAAGTGTAGTAGTGTGTGGGTGCGTACGTAGGTCAGGCAGAAGTGTAGTAGTGTGTGGGTGCGTACGTAGGTCAGGCAGAAGTGTAGTAGTGTGTGGGTGCGTACGTAGGTCAGGCAGAAGTGTAGTAGTGTGTGGGTGCGTACGTAGGTCAGGCAGAAGTGTAGTAGTGTGTGTGTGGGTGCGTACGTAGGTCAGGCAGAAGTGTAGTAGTGTGTGGGTGCGTACGTAGGTCAGGCAGAAGTGTAGTAGTGTGTGTGGGTGCGTACGTAGGTCAGGCAGAACTGTAGTAGTGTGTGGGTGCGTACGTAGGTCAGGCAGAAGTGTAGTAGTGTGTGGGTGCGTACGTAGGTCAGGCAGAAGTGTAGTAGTGTGTGGGTGCGTACGTAGGTCAGGCAGAACTGTAGTAGTGTGTGGGTGCGTACGTAGGTCAGGCAGAAGTGTAGTAGTGGGTGGGTGCGTATGTAGGTCAGGCAGAAGTGTAGTAGTGTGTGTGTGGGTGCGTACGTAGGTCAGGCAGAAGTGTAGTAGTGTGTGTGGGTGCGTACGTAGGTCAGGCAGTAGTGTAGTAGTGTGTGGGTGCGTACGTAGGTCAGGCAGAAGTGTAGTAGTGTGTGGGTGCGTACGTAGGTCAGGCAGAAGAGAATAGTGTGTGGGTGCGTACGTAGGTCAGGTAGAAGTGTAGTAGTGTGTGGGTGCGTACGTAGGTCAGGCAGAAGTGTAGTAGTGTGTGGGTGCGTACGTAGGTCAGGCAGAAGAGTAGTAGTGTGTGGGTGCGTACGTAGGTCAGGCAGAAGTGTAGTAGTGTGTGGGTGGGTGCGTACGTAGGTCAGGCAGAAGTGTAGTAGTGTGTGGGTGCGTACATAGGTCAGGCAGAAGTGTAGTAGTGTGTGGGTGCGTACGTAGGTCAGGCAGAAGTGTAGTAGTGTGTGGGTGCGTACGTAGGTCAGGCAGAAGTGTAGTAGTGTGTGGGTGCGTACGTAGGTCAGGCAGAAGTGTAGTAGTGTGTGGGTGCGTACGTAGGTCAGGCAGAAGTGTAGTAGTGTGTGGGTGCGTACGTAGGTCAGGCAGAAGTGTAGTAGTGTGTGGGTGCGTACGTAGGTCAGGCAGAAGTGTAGTAGTGTGTGGGTGCGTACGTACGTCAGGTAGAAGTGTAGTAGTGTGTGTGTGGGTGCGTACGTAGGTCAGGCAGAAGTGTAGTAGTGTGTGTGTGGGTGCGTACGTAGGTCAGGCAGAAGTGTAGTAGTGTGTGGGTGCGTACGTAGGTCATGCAGAAGTGTAGTAGTGTGTGGGTGCGTACGTAGGTCAGGCAGAACTGTAGTAGTGTGTGGGTGCGTACGTAGGTCAGGCAGAAGTGTAGTAGTGTGTGCGTGCGTACGTAGGTCAGGCAGAAGTGTAGTAGTGTGTGTGGGTGCTTGGGCAGGTCAGGCAGAAGTGTAGTAGTGTGTGGGTGCGTACGTAGGTCAGGCAGAAGTGTAGTAGTGTGTGGGTGCGTACGTAGGTCAGGTAGAAGTGTAGTAGTGTGTGTGTGAATGCGTACGTAGGTCAGGCAGAAGTGTAGTAGTGTGTGGGTGCGTACGTAGGTCAGGCAGAAGTGTAGTAGTGTGTGGGTGCGTACGTAGGTCAGGCAGAAGTGTAGTAGTGTGTGGGTGCGTACGTAGGTCAGGCAGAAGTGTAGTAGTGTGTGGGTGCGTACGTAGGTCAGGCAGAAGTGTAGTGTGTGTGGGTGCGTACGTAGGTCAGGCAGAAGTGTAGTAGTGTGTGGGTGCGTACGTAGGTCAGATAGAAGTATAGTAGTGTGTGTGGGTGCGTACGTAGGTCAGGCAGAACTGTAGTAGTGTGTGGGTGCGTACGTAGGTCAGGCAGAAGTGTAGTAGTGTGTGTGGGTGCGTACGTAGGTCAGGCAGAACTGTAGTAGTGTGTGGGTGCGTACGTAGGTCAGGCAGAAGTGTAGTAGTGTGTGGGTAGGTGCGTACGCAGATCAGGCAGAAGTGTAGTATGTGGGTGCGTACGTAGGTCAGGCAGAAGTGTAGTAGTGTGGGGGTGCGTACGTAGGTCAGGCAGAAGTGTAGTAGTGTGGGTGGGTGCGTACGTAGGTCAGGCAGAAGTGAAGTAGTGTGGGTGGGTGCGTACGTAGGTCAGGCAGAAGTGTAGTAGTGTGTGGGGGTGCGTACGTAGGTCAGGCAGAAGTGAAGTAGTGTGTGTGTGCGTACGTAGGTCAGGCAGAAGTGTAGTAGTGTGTGGGTGCGTACGTAGGTCAGGCAGAAGTGTAGTAGTGTGTGGGTGCGTACGTAGGTCAGATAGAAGTATAGTAGTGTGTGTGTGTGGGTGCGTACGTAGGTCAGGCAGAAGTGTAGTAGTGTGTGTGGGTGCGTACGTAGGTCAGGCAGAAGTGTAGTAGTGTGTGGGTGCGTACGTAGGTCAGGCAGAAGTGTAGTAGTGTGTGGGTGTGTACGTAGGTCAGGCAGAAGTGTAGTAGTGTGTGGGTGCGTACGTAGGTCAGGCAGAAGTGTAGTAGTGTGTGGGTGCGTACGTAGGTCAGGCAGAAGTGTAGTAGTGTGTGGGTGCGTACGTAGGTCAGATAGAAGTATATAGTGTGTGTGTGTGGGTGCGTACGTAGGTCAGGCAGAAGTGTAGTAGTGTGTGGGTGCGTACGTAGGTCAGGCAGAACTGTAGTAGTGTGGGGGTGCGTACGTAGGTCAGGCAGAAGTGTAGTATGTGGGTGCGTACGTAGGTCAGGCAGAAGTGTAGTAGTGTGTGGGGGTGCGTACGTAGGTCAGGCAGAAGTGTAGTAGTGTGTGGGTGCGTACGTAGGTCAGGCAGAAGTGTAGTAGTGTGTGGGTGTGTACGTAGGTCAGGCAGAAGTGTAGTAGTGTGTGGGTGCGTACGTAGGTCAGGCAGAAGTGTAGTAGTGTGTGGGTGCGTACGTAGGTCAGGCAGAAGTGTAGTAGTGTGTGGGTGCGTACGTAGGTCAGATAGAAGTATATAGTGTGTGGGTGTGTACGTAGGTCAGGCAGAAGTGTAGTAGTGTGTGGGGGTGCGTACGTAGGTCAGGCAGAAGTGTAGTAGTGTGTGGGTGCGTACGTAGGTCAGGCAGAAGTGTAGTAGTGTGTGGGTGTGTACGTAGGTCAGGCAGAAGTGTAGTAGTGTGTGGGTGCGTACGTAGGTCAGGCAGAAGTGTAGTAGTGTGTGGGTGTGTACGTAGGTCAGGCAGAAGTGTAGTAGTGTGGGGGTGCGTACGTAGGTCAGGCAGAAGTGTAGTATGTGGGTGCGTACGTAGGTCAGGCAGAAGTGTAGTAGTGTGTGGGGGTGCGTACGTAGGTCAGGCAGAAGTGTAGTAGTGTGTGGGTGCGTACGTAGGTCAGGCAGAAGTGTAGTAGTGTGTGGGTGTGTACGTAGGTCAGGCAGAAGTGTAGTAGTGTGTGGGTGCGTACGTAGGTCAGGCAGAAGTGTTGTAGTGTGTGGGTGCGTACGTAGGTCAGGCAGAAGTGTAGTAGTGTGTGGGTGCGTACGTAGGTCAGATAGAAGTATATAGTGTGTGTGTGTGGGTGCGTACGTAGGTCAGGCAGAAGTGTAGTAGTGTGTGGGTGCGTACGTAGGTCAGGCAGAACTGTAGTAGTGTGTGGGTGCGTACGTAGGTCAGGCAGAAGTGTAGTAGTGTGTGGGTGGGTGCGTACGCACATCAGGCAGAAGTGTAGTAGTGTGTGGGTGCGTACGTAGGTCAGGCAGAAGTGTAGTAGTGTGTGGGTGGGTGCGTACGCAGATCAGGCAGAAGTGTAGTAGTGTGTGGGTGCGTACGTAGGTCAGGCAGAAGTGTAGTAGTGTGTGGGTGGGTGCGTACGCAGATCAGGCAGAAGTGTAGTAGTGTGTGGGTGCGTACGTAGGTCAGGCAGAAGTGTAGTAGTGTGTGGGTGGGTGCGTACGCAGATCAGGCAGAAGTGTAGTAGTGTGTGGGTGCGTACGTAGGTCAGGCAGAAGTGTAGTAGTGTGTGGGTGCGTACGTAGGTCAGGCAGAAGTGTAGTAGTGTGTGGGTGCGTACGTAGGTCAGGCAGAAGTGTAGTAGTGTGTGTGGGTGCTTGGGCAGGTCAGGCAGAAGTGTAGTAGTGTGTGGGTGCGTACGTAGGTCAGGCAGAAGTGTAGTAGTGTGTGGGTGCGTACGTAGGTCAGGTAGAAGTGTAGTAGTGTGTGTGTGAATGCGTACGTAGGTCAGGCAGAAGTGTAGTAGTGTGTGGGTGCGTACGTAGGTCAGGCAGAAGTGTAGTAGTGTGTGGGTGTGTACGTAGGTCAGGCAGAAGTGTAGTAGTGTGTGGGTGCGTACGTAGGTCAGGCAGAAATGTAGTAGTGTGTGGGTGCGTACGTAGGTCAGGCAGAAGTGTAGTGTGTGTGGGTGCATACGTAGGTCAGGCAGAAGTGTAGTAGTGTGTGGGTGCGTACGTAGGTCAGATAGAAGTATAGTAGTGTGTGTGGGTGCGTACGTAGGTCAGGCAGAACTGTAGTAGTGTGTGGGTGCGTATGTAGGTCAGGCAGAAGTGTAGTAGTGTGTGTGGGTGCGTACGTAGGTCAGGCAGAGCTGTAGTAGTGTGTGGGTGCGTACGTAGGTCAGGCAGAAGTGTAGTAGTGTGTGGGTAGGTGCGTACGCAGATCAGGCAGAAGTGTAGTATGTGGGTGCGTACGTAGGTCAGGCAGAAGTGAAGTAGTGTGGGGGTGCGTACGTAGGTCAGGCAGAAGTGTAGTAGTGTGTGGGTGCGTACGTAGGTCAGGCCGAAGTGTAGTGTGTGTGGGTGCGTACGTAGGTCAGGCAGAAGTGTAGTAGTGTGTGGGTGCGTACGTAGGTCAGATAGAAGTATAGTAGTGTGTGTGGGTGCGTACGTAGGTCAGGCAGAAGTGTAGTAGTGTGTGTGGGTGCGTACGTAGGTCAGGCAGAACTGTAGTAGTGTGTGGGTGCGTACGTAGGTCAGGCAGAAGTGTAGTAGTGTGTGGGTAGGTGCGTACGCAGATCAGGCAGAAGTGTAGTATGTGGGTGCGTACGTAGGTCAGGCAGAAGTGTAGTAGTGTGGGGGGTGCGTACGTAGGTCAGGCAGAAGTGTAGTAGTGTGGGTGGGTGCGTACGTAGGTCAGGCAGAAGTGTAGTAGTGTGGGTGGGTGCGTACGTAGGTCAGGCAGAAGTGTAGTAGTGTGTGGGGGTGCGTACGTAGGTCAGGCAGAAGTGTAGTAGTGTGTGTGTGCGTACGTAGGTCAGGCAGAAGTGTAGTAGTGTGTGGGTGCGTACGTAGGTCAGGCAGAAGTGTAGTAGTGTGTGGGTGTGTACGTAGGTCAGGCAGAAGTGTAGTAGTGTGTGGGTGCGTACGTAGGTCAGGCAGAAGTGTAGTAGTGTGTGGGTGCGTACGTAGGTCAGGCAGAAGTGTAGTGTGTGTGGGTGTGTACGTAGGTCAGGCAGAAGTGTAGTAGTGTGTGGGTGCGTACGTAGGTCAGATAGAAGTATATAGTGTGTGTGTGTGGGTGCGTACGTAGGTCAGGCAGAAGTGTAGTAGTGTGTGGGTGCGTACGTAGGTCAGGCAGAACTGTAGTAGTGTGTGGGTGCGTACGTAGGTCAGGCAGAAGTGTAGTAGTGTGTGGGTGGGTGCGTACGCAGATCAGGCAGAAGTGTAGTAGTGTGTGGGTGCGTATGTAGGTCAGGCAGAAGTGTAGTAGTGTGTGGGTGGGTGCGTACGCAGATCAGGCAGAAGTGTAGTAGTGTGTGGGTGCGTACGTAGGTCAGGCAGAAGTGTAGTAGTGTGTGGGTGGGTGCGTACGCAGATCAGGCAGAAGTGTAGTAGTGTGTGGGTGCGTACTTAGGTCAGGCAGAAGTGTAGTAGTGTGTGGGTGCGTACGTAGGTCAGGCAGAAGTGTAGTAGTGTGTGGGTGCGTATGTAGGTCAGGCAGAAGTGTAGTAGTGTGTGTGGGTGCTTGGGCAGGTCAGGCAGAAGTGTAGTAGTGTGTGGGTGCGTACGTAGGTCAGGCAGAAGTGTAGTAGTGTGTGGGTGCGTACGTAGGTCAGGTAGAAGTGTAGTAGTGTGTGTGTGAATGCGTACGTAGGTCAGGCAGAAGTGTAGTAGTGTGTGGGTGCGTACGTAGGTCAGGCAGAAGTGTAGTAGTGTGTGGGTGTGTACGTAGGTCAGGCAGAAGTGTAGTAGTGTGTGGGTGCGTACGTAGGTCTGGCAGAAGTGTAGTAGTGTGTGGGTGCGTACGTAGGTCAGGCAGAAGTGTAGTGTGTGTGGGTGCATACGTAGGTCAGGCAGAAGTGTAGTAGTGTGTGGGTGCGTACGTAGGTCAGATAGAAGTATAGTAGTGTGTGTGGGTGCGTACGTAGGTCAGGCAGAACTGTAGTAGTGTGTGGGTGCGTACGTAGGTCAGGCAGAAGTGTAGTAGTGTGTGTGGGTGCGTACGTAGGTCAGGCAGAACTGTAGTAGTGTGTGGGTGCGTACGTAGGTCAGGCAGAAGTGTAGTAGTGTGTGGGTAGGTGCGTACGCAGATCAGGCAGAAGTGTAGTATGTGGGTGCGTACGTAGGTCAGGCAGAAGTGTAATAGTGTGGGGGTGCGTACGTAGGTCAGGCAGAAGTGTAGTAGTGTGGGTGGGTGCGTACGTAGGTCAGGCAGAAGTGTAGTAGTGTGGGTGGGTGCGTACGTAGGTCAGGCAGAAGTGTAGTAGTGTGTGGGGGTGCGTACGTAGGTCAGGCAGAAGTGTAGTAGTGTGTGTGTGCGTACGTAGGTCAGGCAGAAGTGTAGTAGTGTGTGGGTGCGTACGTAGGTCAGGCAGAAGTGTAGTAGTGTGTGGGTGCGTACGTAGGTCAGATAGAAGTATAGTAGTGTGTGTGTGTGGGTGCGTACGTAGGTCAGGCAGAAGTGTAGTAGTGTGTGTGGGTGCGTACGTAGGTCAGGCAGAAGTGTAGTAGTGTGTGGGTGCGTACGTAGGTCAGGCAGAAGTGTAGTAGTGTGTGGGTGCGTACGTAGGTCAGGCAGAAGTGTAGTAGTGTGTGGGTGCGTACGTAGGTCAGGCAGAAGTGTAGTAGTGTGTGGGTGCGTACGTAGGTCAGGCAGAAGTGTAGTAGTGTGTGGGTGCGTACGTAGGTCAGGCAGAAGTGTAGTGTGTGTGGGTGCGTACGTAGGTCAGGCAGAAGTGTAGTAGTGTGTGGGTGGGTGCGTACGTAGGTCAGGCAGAAGTGTAGTAGTGTGTGGGTGCGTACGTAGGTCAGGCAGAAGTGTAGTAGTGTGTGGGTGCGTACGTAGGTCAGATAGAAGTATATAGTGTGTGTGTGTGGGTGCGTACGTAGGTCAGGCAGAAGTGTAGTAGTGTGTGGGTGCGTACGTAGGTCAGGCAGAACTGTAGTAGTGTGTGGGTGCGTACGTAGGTCAGGCAGAAGTGTAGTAGTGTGTGGGTGCGTACGTAGGTCTGGCAGAAGTGTAGTAGTGTGTGGGTGGGTGCGTACGCAGATCGGGCAGAAGTGTAGTAGTGTGTGGGTGCGTACGTAGGTCAGGCAGAAGTGTAGTAGTGTGTGGGTGGGTGCGTATGCAGATCAGGCAGAAGTGTAGTAGTGTGTGGGTGCGTACGTAGGTCAGGCAGAAGTGTAGTAGTGTGTGGGTGCGTACGTAGGTCAGGCAGAAGTGTAGTAGTGTGTGGGTGCGTACGTAGGTCAGGCAGAAGTGTAGTAGTGTGTGGGTGGGTGCGTACGCAGATCAGGCAGAAGTGTAGTAGTGTGTGGGTGCGTACGTAGGTCAGGCAGAAGTGTAGTAGTGTGTGGGTGGGGCATTACGCAGATCAGGCAGAAGTGTAGTAGTGTGTGGGTGCGTACGTAGGTCAGGCAGAAGTGTAGTAGTGTGTGGGTGGGTGCGTACGCAGATCAGGCAGAAGTGTAGTAGTGTGTGGGTGCGTACGTAGGTCAGGCAGAAGTGTAGTAGTGTGTGGGTGCGTACGTAGGTCAGGCAGAAGTGTAGTAGTGTGTGGGTGCGTACGTAGGTCAGGCAGAAGTGTAGTAGTGTGTGGGTGCGTACGTAGGTCAGGCAGAAGTGTAGTAGTGTGTGGGTGCGTACGTAGGTCAGGCAGAAGTGTAGTAGTGTGTGTGTGGGTGCGTACGTAGGTCAGGCAGAACTGTAGTAGTGTGTGGGTGCGTACGTAGGTCAGGCAGAAGTGTAGTAGTGTGTGGGTGGGTGCGTACGCAGATCAGGCAGAAGTGTAGTAGTGTGTGGGTGCGTACGTAGGTCAGGCAGAAGTGTAGTAGTGTGTGGGTGGGTGCGTACGCAGATCAGGCAGAAGTGTAGTAGTGTGTGGGTGCGTACGTAGGTCAGGCAGAAGTGTAGTAGTGTGTGGGTGGGTGCGTACGCAGATCAGGCAGAAGTGTAGTAGTGTGTGGGTGGGTACGTAGGTCAGGCAGAAGTGTAGTAGTGTGTGGGTGGGTGCGTACGCAGATCAGGCAGAAGTGTAGTAGTGTGTGGGTGCGTACGTAGGTCAGGCAGAAGTGTAGTAGTGTGTGGGTGCGTACGTAGGTCAGGCAGAAGTGTAGTAGTGTGTGGGTGCGTACGTAGGTCAGGCAGAAGTGTAGTAGTGTGTGTGGGTGCTTGGGCAGGTCAGGCAGAAGTGTAGTAGTGTGTGGGTGCGTACGTAGGTCAGGCAGAAGTGTAGTAGTGTGTGGGTGCGTACGTAGGTCAGGTAGAAGTGTAGTAGTGTGTGTGTGAATGCGTACGTAGGTCAGGCAGAAGTGTAGTAGTGTGTGGGTGCGTACGTAGGTCAGGCAGAAGTGTAGTAGTGTGTGGGTGTGTACGTAGGTCAGGCAGAAGTGTAGTAGTGTGTGGGTGCGTACGTAGGTCAGGCAGAAGTGTAGTAGTGTGTGGGTGCGTACGTAGGTCAGGCAGAAGTGTAGTGTGTGTGGGTGCATACGTAGGTCAGGCAGAAGTGTAGTAGTGTGTGGGTGCGTACGTAGGTCAGATAGAAGTATAGTAGTGTGTGTGGGTGCGTACGTAGGTCAGGCAGAACTGTAGTAGTGTGTGGGTGCGTACGTAGGTCAGGCAGAAGTGTAGTAGTGTGTGTGGGTGCGTACGTAGGTCAGGCAGAACTGTAGTAGTGTGTGGGTGCGTACGTAGGTCAGGCAGAAGTGTAGTAGTGTGTGGGTGCGTACGTAGGTCAGGCAGAAGTGTAGTGTGTGTGGGTGCGTACGTAGGTCAGGCAGAAGTGTAGTAGTGTGTGGGTGGGTGCGTACGTAGGTCAGGCAGAAGTGTAGTAGTGTGTGGGTGCGTACGTAGGTCAGGCAGAAGTGTAGTAGTGTGTGGGTGCGTACGTAGGTCAGATAGAAGTATATAGTGTGTGTGTGTGTGGGTGCGTACGTAGGTCAGGCAGAAGTGTAGTAGTGTGTGGGTGCGTACGTAGGTCAGGCAGAAGTGTAGTAGTGTGTGGGTGGGTGCGTACGCAGATCAGGCAGAAGTGTAGTAGTGTGTGGGTGCGTACGTAGGTCAGGCAGAAGTGTAGTAGTGTGTGGGTGGGTGCGTACGCAGATCAGGCAGAAGTGTAGTAGTGTGTGGGTGCGTACGTAGGTCAGGCAGAATTGTAGTAGTGTGTGGGTGCGTACGTAGGTCAGGCAGAAGTGTAGTAGTGTGTGGGTGCGTACGTAGGTCAGGCAGAAGTGTAGTAGTGTGTGGGTGGGTGCGTACGCAGATCAGGCAGAAGTGTAGTAGTGTGTGGGTGCGTACGTAGGTCAGGCAGAAGTGTAGTAGTGTGTGGGTGGGTGCGTACGCAGATCAGGCAGAAGTGTAGTAGTGTGTGGGTGCGTACGTAGGTCAGGCAGAAGTGTAGTAGTGTGTGGGTGGGTGCGTACGCAGATCAGGCAGAAGTGTAGTAGTGTGTGGGTGCGTACGTAGGTCAGGCAGAAGTGTAGTAGTGTGTGGGTGCGTACGTAGGTCAGGCAGAAGTGTAGTAGTGTGTGGGTGCGTACGTAGGTCAGGCAGAAGTGTAGTAGTGTGTGTGGGTGCTTGGGCAGGTCAGGCAGAAGTGTAGTAGTGTGTGGGTGCGTACGTAGGTCAGGCAGAAGTGTAGTAGTGTGTGGGTGCGTACGTAGGTCAGGTGGAAGTGTAGTAGTGTGTGTGTGAATGCGGTACGTAGGTCAGGCAGAAGTGTAGTAGTGTGTGGGTGCGTACGTAGGTCAGGCAGAAGTGTAGTAGTGTGTGGGTGTGTACGTAGGTCAGGCAGAAGTGTAGTAGTGTGTGGGTGCGTACGTAGGTCAGGCAGAAGTGTAGTAGTGTGTGGGTGCGTACGTAGGTCAGGCAGAAGTGTAGTGTGTGTGGGTGCATACGTAGGTCAGGCAGAAGTGTAGTAGTGTGTGGGTGCGTACGTAGGTCAGATAGAAGTATAGTAGTGTGTGTGGGTGCGTACGTAGGTCAGGCAGAACTGTAGTAGTGTGTGGGTGCGTACGTAGGTCAGGCAGAAGTGTAGTAGTGTGTGTGGGTGCGTACGTAGGTCAGGCAGAACTGTAGTAGTGTGTGGGTGCGTACGTAGGTCAGGCAGAAGTGTAGTAGTGTGTGGGTAGGTGCGTACGCAGATCAGGCAGAAGTGTAGTATGTGGGTGCGTACGTAGGTCAGGCAGAAGTGTAGTAGTGTGGGGGTGCGTACGTAGGTCAGGCAGAAGTGTAGTAGTGTGGGTGGGTGCGTACGTAGGTCAGGCAGAAGTGTAGTAGTGTGGGTGGGTGCGTACGTAGGTCAGGCAGAAGTGTAGTAGTGTGTGGGGGTGCGTACGTAGGTCAGGCAGAAGTGTAGTAGTGTGTGTGTGCGTACGTAGGTCAGGCAGAAGTGTAGTAGTGTGTGGGTGCGTACGTAGGTCAGGCAGAAGTGTAGTAGTGTGTGGGTGCGTACGTAGGTCAGATAGAAGTATAGTAGTGTGTGTGTGGGTGCGTACGTAGGTCAGGCAGAAGTGTAGTAGTGTGTGTGGGTGCGTACGTAGGTCAGGCAGAAGTGTAGTAGTGTGTGGGTGCGTACGTAGGTCAGGCAGAAGTGTAGTAGTGTGTGGGTGCGTACGTAGGTCAGGCAGAAGTGTAGTGTGTGTGGGTGCGTACGTAGGTCAGGCAGAAGTGTAGTAGTGTGTGGGTGGGTGCGTACGTAGGTCAGGCAGAAGTGTAGTAGTGTGTGGGTGCGTACGTAGGTCAGGCAGAAGTGTAGTAGTGTGTGGGTGCGTACGTAGGTCAGATAGAAGTATATAGTGTGTGTGTGTGGGTGCGTACGTAGGTCAGGCAGAAGTGTAGTAGTGTGTGGGTGCGTACGTAGGTCAGGCAGAACTGTAGTAGTGTGTGGGTGCGTACGTAGGTCAGGCAGAAGTGTAGTAGTGTGTGGGTGGGTGCGTACGCAGATCAGGCAGAAGTGTAGTAGTGTGTGGGTGCGTACGTAGGTCAGGCAGAAGTGTAGTAGTGTGTGGGTGGGTGCGTACGCAGATCAGGCAGAAGTGTAGTAGTGTGTGGGTGCGTACGTAGGTCAGGCAGAAGTGTAGTAGTGTGTGGGTGGGTGCGTACGCAGATCAGGCAGAAGTGTAGTAGTGTGTGGGTGCGTACGTAGGTCAGGCAGAAGTGTAGTAGTGTGTGGGTGCGTACGTAGGTCAGGCAGAAGTGTAGTAGTGTGTGGGTGCGTACGTAGGTCAGGCAGAAGTGTAGTAGTGTGTGGGTGGGTGCGTACGCAGATCAGGCAGAAGTGTAGTAGTGTGTGGGTGCGTACGTAGGTCAGGCAGAAGTGTAGTAGTGTGTGGGTGGGTGCGTACGCAGATCAGGCAGAAGTGTAGTAGTGTGTGGGTGCGTACGTAGGTCAGGCAGAAGTGTAGTAGTGTGTGGGTGGGTGCGTACGCAGATCAGGCAGAAGTGTAGTAGTGTGTGGGTGCGTACGTAGGTCAGGCAGAAGTGTAGTAGTGTGTCGGTGCGTACGTAGGTCAGGCAGAAGTGTAGTAGTGTGTGGGTGCGTACGTAGGTCAGGCAGAAGTGTAGTAGTGTGTGGGTGCGTACGTAGGTCAGGCAGAAGTGTAGTAGTGTGTGTGTGGGTGCGTACGTAGGTCAGGCAGAACTGTAGTAGTGTGTGGGTGCGTACGTAGGTCAGGCAGAAGTGTAGTAGTGTGTGGGTGGGTGCGTACGCAGATCAGGCAGAAGTGTAGTAGTGTGTGGGTGCGTACGTAGGTCAGGCAGAAGTGTAGTAGTGTGTGGGTGGGTGCGTACGCAGATCAGGCAGAAGTGTAGTAGTGTGTGGGTGCGTACGTAGGTCAGGCAGAAGTGTAGTAGTGTGTGGGTGCGTACGTAGGTCAGGCAGAAGTGTAGTAGTGTGTGTGTGGGGGTGCGTACGTAGGTCAGGCAGAACTGTAGTAGTGTGTGGGTGCGTACGTAGGTCAGGCAGAAGTGTAGTAGTGTGTGGGTGGGTGCGTACGCAGATCAGGCAGAAGTGTAGTAGTGTGTGGGTGCGTACGTAGGTCAGGCAGAAGTGTAGTAGTGTGTGGGTGGGTGCGTACGCAGATCAGGCAGAAGTGTAGTAGTGTGTGGGTGCGTACGTAGGTCAGGCAGAAGTGTAGTAGTGTGTGGGTGCGTACGTAGGTCAGGCAGAAGTGTAGTAGTGTGTGGGTGCGTACGTTGGTCAGGCAGAAGTGTAGTAGTGTGTGGGTGGGTGCGTACGCAGATCAGGCAGAAGTGTAGTAGTGTGTGGGTGCGTACGTAGGTCAGGCAGAAGTGTAGTAGTGTGTGGGTGGGTGCGTACGCAGATCAGGCAGAAGTGTAGTAGTGTGTGGGTGCGTACGTAGGTCAGGCAGAAGTGTAGTAGTGTGTGGGTGCGTACGTAGGTCAGGCAGAAGTGTAGTAGTGTGTGGGTGGGTGCGTACGTAGGTCAGGCAGAAGTGTAGTAGTGTGTGGGTGCGTACGTAGGTCAGGCAGAAGTGTAGTAGTGTGTGGGGGTGCGTACGTAGGTCAGGCAGAAGTGTAGTAGTGTGTGTGTGCGTACGTAGGTCAGGCAGAAGTGTAGTAGTGTGTGGGGGTGCGTACGTAGGTCAGGCAGAAGTGAAGTAGTGTGTGTGTGCGTACGTAGGTCAGGCAGAAGTGTAGTAGTGTGTGGGTGCGTACGTAGGTCAGGCAGAAGTGTAGTAGTGTGTGGGTGGGTGCGTACGCAGATCAGGCAGAAGTGTAGTAGTGTGTGGGTGGGTGCGTACGCAGATCAGGCAGAAGTGTAGTAGTGTGTGGGTGCGTACGTAGGTCAGGCAGAAGTGTAGTAGTGTGTGGGTGCGTACGTAGGTCAGGCAGAAGTGTAGTAGTGTGTGGGTGCGTACGTAGGTCAGGCAGAAGTGTAGTAGTGTGTGGGTGGGTGCGTACGCAGATCAGGCAGAAGTGTAGTAGTGTGTGGGTGCGTACGTAGGTCAGGCAGAAGTGTAGTAGTGTGTGGGTGCGTACGTAGGTCAGGCAGAAGTGTAGTAGTGTGTGGGTGCGTACGTAGGTCAGGCAGAAGTGTAGTAGTGTGTGGGTGGGTGCGTACGCAGATCAGGCAGAAGTGTAGTAGTGTGTGGGTGCGTACGTAGGTCAGGCAGAAGTGTAGTAGTGTGTGGGTGGGTGCGTACGCAGATCAGGCAGAAGTGTAGTAGTGTGTGGGTGCGTACGTAGGTCAGGCAGAAGTGTAGTAGTGTGTGGGTGGGTGCGTACGCAGATCAGGCAGAAGTGTAGTAGTGTGTGGGTGCGTACGTAGGTCAGGCAGAAGTGTAGTAGTGTGTCGGTGCGTACGTAGGTCAGGCAGAAGTGTAGTAGTGTGTGGGTGCGTACGTAGGTCAGGCAGAAGTGTAGTAGTGTGTGGGTGCGTACGTAGGTCAGGCAGAAGTGTAGTAGTGTGTGTGTGGGTGCGTACGTAGGTCAGGCAGAACTGTAGTAGTGTGTGGGTGCGTACGTAGGTCAGGCAGAAGTGTAGTAGTGTGTGGGTGGGTGCGTACGCAGATCAGGCAGAAGTGTAGTAGTGTGTGGGTGCGTACGTAGGTCAGGCAGAAGTGTAGTAGTGTGTGGGTGGGTGCGTACGCAGATCAGGCAGAAGTGTAGTAGTGTGTGGGTGCGTACGTAGGTCAGGCAGAAGTGTAGTAGTGTGTGGGTGCGTACGTAGGTCAGGCAGAAGTGTAGTAGTGTGTGTGTGGGTGCGTACGTAGGTCAGGCAGAACTGTAGTAGTGTGTGGGTGCGTACGTAGGTCAGGCAGAAGTGTAGTAGTGTGTGGGTGGGTGCGTACGCAGATCAGGCAGAAGTGTAGTAGTGTGTGGGTGCGTACGTAGGTCAGGCAGAAGTGTAGTAGTGTGTGGGTGGGTGCGTACGCAGATCAGGCAGAAGTGTAGTAGTGTGTGGGTGCGTACGTAGGTCAGGCAGAAGTGTAGTAGTGTGTGGGTGCGTACGTAGGTCAGGCAGAAGTGTAGTAGTGTGTGGGTGCGTACGTTGGTCAGGCAGAAGTGTAGTAGTGTGTGGGTGGGTGCGTACGCAGATCAGGCAGAAGTGTAGTAGTGTGTGGGTGCGTACGTAGGTCAGGCAGAAGTGTAGTAGTGTGTGGGTGGGTGCGTACGCAGATCAGGCAGAAGTGTAGTAGTGTGTGGGTGCGTACGTAGGTCAGGCAGAAGTGTAGTAGTGTGTGGGTGCGTACGTAGGTCAGGCAGAAGTGTAGTAGTGTGTGGGTGGGTGCGTACGTAGGTCAGGCAGAAGTGTAGTAGTGTGTGGGTGCGTACGTAGGTCAGGCAGAAGTGTAGTAGTGTGTGGGGGTGCGTACGTAGGTCAGGCAGAAGTGTAGTAGTGTGTGTGTGCGTACGTAGGTCAGGCAGAAGTGTAGTAGTGTGTGGGGGTGCGTACGTAGGTCAGGCAGAAGTGAAGTAGTGTGTGTGTGCGTACGTAGGTCAGGCAGAAGTGTAGTAGTGTGTGGGTGCGTACGTAGGTCAGGCAGAAGTGTAGTAGTGTGTGGGTGGGTGCGTACGCAGATCAGGCAGAAGTGTAGTAGTGTGTGGGTGGGTGCGTACGCAGATCAGGCAGAAGTGTAGTAGTGTGTGGGTGCGTACGTAGGTCAGGCAGAAGTGTAGTAGTGTGTGGGTGCGTACGTAGGTCAGGCAGAAGTGTAGTAGTGTGTGGGTGCGTACGTAGGTCAGGCAGAAGTGTAGTAGTGTGTGGGTGGGTGCGTACGTAGGTCAGGCAGAAGTGTAGTAGTGGGTGGGTGCGTACGTAGGTCAGGCAGAAGTGTAGTAGTGTGTGGGGGTGCGTACGTAGGTCAGGCAGAAGTGTAGTAGTGTGTGTGTGCGTACGTAGGTCAGGCAGAAGTGTAGTAGTGTGTGGGTGCGTACGTAGGTCAGGCAGAAGTGTAGTAGTGTGTGGGGGTGCGTACGTAGGTCAGGCAGAAGTGAAGTAGTGTGTGTGTGCGTACGTAGGTCAGGCAGAAGTGTAGTAGTGTGTGGGTGCGTACGTAGGTCAGGCAGAAGTGTAGTAGTGTGTGGGTGGGTGCGTACGCAGATCAGGCAGAAGTGTAGTAGTGTGTGGGTGCGTACGTAGGTCAGGCAGAAGTGTAGTAGTGTGTGGGTGGGTGCGTACGCAGATCAGGCAGAAGCAAATTCACAAACTACTGCAGCTCCAACTCGGATTTTTGTTTTCAGACAGAGCCGGATGAAACATTTTTTCAGGCAATTTTAGGAACGTCCCGATATTTAGACACATTCGTTGTATTTACAATTTCAGACTAAAATCAGTGAGATTTGGGGGTTCTGGACTAAGTCATGGCATCGTATTGGGATAGTTGTCATCGAGATGGACGGAAAGTCCGTGAATCCGGTCTGCCTTTAAACAAAATAATTCTGCAGATAGAAGTCTGTACAAAGCCGTTGAAACCTTGTCACCTCTTGGGGACAGTTGGTCAGTGTGGCGATCCCCGTTCTCCGAATATCCACCAACAGGAACAGTTGTTAGACGCAGCTACGGTAACCCAAAGTGCACGGGGAAGCAACACTGAAATGCCAACATGCTCACGCTGGCACCATGCCACCCTGCTCTTAGATTGCATGATCTAGTCTCCCCTGGGTCCCACTCATCTTGTTTTCATGTTCAGCAGCTTAGAAATTACCTTGCAGAAGTTGCATCATTTCCAGCCGCGGATCGGTCCCCGCGCCCAGATCCGGGTTCCTTTCCCTCCGCTCTTTGCCCCTCGTCCCTGGCTCTATTTTCTGCTTCCGTAAATGGGTCCCGTCACAAAACCAACGCCGGGTTTCCATCCCACTTTTAAAGCAGCGGCGCCATTTAGTGATCCAATTGTAACAAGCGCCGTTAGATAATGGGATTGTATGCAGGAGGACAGCACACTTTTAACTGGCACACAGGCTTCGGAAACCAAGTTGAACCCATTTGTTGTGCATTACATGTGCCTCTGGCAGAAACCGGATTAGAGCAGCGGTGGCCAACTCCCCTCCGGAAGGGCCACCAACAGGTCAGGTTTTCAGGATATCCTAGCTTCAGCACAGGTGGCTGTCTTCGACTGTCCAACTCCAGTCCTGAAAGGCCACCAACAGGTCAGATTTACAGGATATCCTGAAAACCAGACCTGTTGGTGGCCCTTGAGGACTGTAGTTGGCCACCCCTGGGTGAGAGGTATACAGTATTTTTTTATACAGAACACCAGACACCCTCTGTTAAAAGGTAACACGACTAACCCTTTCCCCCAGGGTTAGACACTTGGGAACAGCGCCCTGCAGCACCTTCCGGCACGGCCGGGGTTAAACAGTCAGATCTATAGTACGCCCCTGTTTAAGTTAAAAAGTATCTTGCAGACCTTGCTATTAAAACGAATTCCCCGGGTTTGGAATCCAGTCTTCCATTCCCCATCTGGCAGGTGACCCTCACCAGGCCGGGCCCGGGTCAGCATCAGAACAGCTGTGAAGAGAGTGGGAACGCACAGAAAGACGTATCCCGCTTATTATAAATCATCACTGTCTTGTTCATGGCAGGGAATAAAGCAGGCGACACATTTAATTAGGACCCAAGATATTTATATATGTACAAACATTACAATTGCTCTGTAAAAAAAAAAAAAAGACCTTAGTCGGAGCTAAATCAATCCCCTATCCCCAGCAGAAGATGCGGTGTGTTTCCAGGTAATTCAGGATATCGGGGCTGTCGAACCCCGACACCGCACTTTAACGCAGAAATCACACTCCAAAATATCTATTTTTAATTTTATTTACAGCATTGGAACAGAGGAGGGGGAGGGGGCATCCGGAGATTTAAATGGCCATCCAATAGGAAGCTAGAAACAATGTCGTTACGGCTTCCTATTGGCCCGTGGGAACCATGAGAGATACCCCAGTAACTACACTGGTATCTGGGGAGAACCGGAATAAAGAGATGATGATGATGATGATGTGGTTGACTTCTGGAGGACCCCGTCCCCCATTCCACTGCTGTAAATGATCAATTAAAACAAAAACTGGCAGAGGGAACGGACACGTTACCATCTACCCATGAGGTCCGACCCTGTGCGTTATACTTTCAGAGCTCAGTAGAACAGAAGTGGCCAACTCCCGTTCTCGAGGGCCACCAACAGTCAAGGAATCGGTGATATCGCTGCTTAGCACAGGTGGCTCAATCACCTGTGCTGAAGCAGGAATATTCTCAATACCTAGCCTGTTTGTGGCCCTTGAGAACGGGAGCTGGCCACCCATGCAGTATGGATCACCAAACTAAAACACTGGGGGTTTTTTTTTTGGTCCAGAACCTCAAACTCCCGTTCTGTTGGATTCTTGATACTCATGGGACAGAGAGGGGAGGCGCTTGAAACCCTGGCCGGCTCCTGGCATCACTATCTTCTCTTGAATGAACCAGGAAAAAAAAAATAGCCAGGAAACGATGCCAAAAAAAAACAAAAAAGGACGACCCAAGGAGAAGCAGAGCGCAAAAAAAACAACAAGCAACGGGCCCCAGTGACTAAGTAGTGCTACTCCGCATAAGAAATATACAGACCATCGACTAGATGGAGACGGAAGGTGTTCAATGCTATAACACCGCCTTGTAAATACGGGCCGTAGCATCGTAATGTGGGGGGCTCACTCCTCGGTAGCGAGGGGCTAGTTGCAGCCCCGGCATCCCTGCGTCTGGGGCTCTCCATTAGATCCATGTCAGGTGTTAAATGCACCTGGCTTTAAAAGCAGCCATACAGCAAATATAGCGGCCTCTTCTTCCTCTCCCAGGGCTGCGGCGGTGAATTCTGCCGGCCGACACTGCCGGGGTGCGGGTACACACACAGGAAACTGGATCAAGCTCATCACTAAGCCAGTTCACAAAAGTAAGTGGTTGGTACACAGCATTGTCCCAGCGCACGGCGGGTGCAAAAGTACAGCTACAATTCCTACTTCAAATACGCAGTCCCAGGCAGCAGGGTAGATTTTAGTCGCCATGTCACCCGCCTCCTCTACCATTTCAAATCTTCCGAGACATTTAATAGAAAACAGAAGAAAAAACAAACCCACCCCCCGCCCAAAAAATAAAAAAAATCACAAAATATACAGTTTCTACCCACTTTTGTTAATTGTTTTTTTTTTTTAGTGGCTCATAGCGGAGGAGAAAACGCCAAAAGGTCCAGGAATGAGTCGCAAAAGCCGTTTGTACAAAATCACGGCGGTGTACATTTTTAGAAATCCCCTGCAAAAAAAATAATATCTTTTTTTTCTTTTCTTTTTGCATAAATAAATTGCCGGATGCTTTCACAATGGAGTCAAACAGGGGAAGTAAAGGCGATCTCAGCGGCAGGAATGCAGTCCCAGGGCGGAGGCGCTTAACTTTTGAGGGTTGCAAAGGAAGAACCTCTCTTTGCTTCCCTTAGGCCGCGCTTATAGTGCTGGCGACGCGACTGATCACGTCACCAGCGAAAGTTGTAATTTTACTTTTAGCGACGGCCTTGGGACAAGGCTAGTGACATCACTAAAAGGGGAAGGCCGCACAACTTGATTGATTTAGAGACAGGCACTATAAGTGCCGTCTTAAGCCAAGGGGTTCATCACTTCAGTCCTCAAGATCCTCCCCTGGGTCCTCCCCAACAGGACAGGTTTTAAGGATATCCCTGCTCCAGCACAGGTGGCTCAATCGGTCCCTGCTTCAGCACAGGTGGCTCAGTCTTCGAAGTATGAGCCTCCGAGCTACCTGTGCTGAACCAGGGATATCCTGAAAACCTGACCTGTTGGGGCAGCTTGAAGACTGGAGTGGGGCACCCCGTCTTGCGCCTTCTCTGACACAATGTGTCACACACACACACACACACGCCTCCTGCAGTGAAAGGGTTAACATTACGGGTTGGATCGACCACCCATGATCCTCTCCCACACTAGTTGCCCTGCTTATGACTCTTTCAGTGCTGGAAGGTTACATCCGACGTCACAGGAGCAAAGAGGCAAAGCTTATATTCGCCCCCGCTCCAATTTTGGTCGTTTATACCCCAAGAAGCTGCGGCTCTGGTAGTCTTGAAGTCTCTAGAGACACTCAGCGTTGTTATACAGTGTTGCACGTCTGTTTGCAGGAGATGGGGAAGTGGGGTTTAACTCCCCCATACTTAAAACGCTGCTTTAGTTAAAAGAATAAGAAGAAGAAATGCCTCCAGTGTGGCTCTGTGTTAGCCGCAGAACGCGCCCCTCTGCCCGTGCAAGCAACAGGTCCGGTTTCCCAGGGGGGGTGAGGGAGGCAGAGTCCTTAGTAAGCTACATCCCCGCTGTCATGGGTACTCGAGAAGAGCACGTCAGCCTTGGCGTTAATGAAGTATGTGACGATGAGAGAGACGACGAGGACGGTGATGCCCACAACGAGGGTGATCACCTGCGGGGGAAGCAGGAAACAGCATTATACGTCTATAGGGTTAGTGACACTATTGCAAGGGTGGCCAACTCCAGTCCTCAAGGGCCACCAACAATTCAGGTTTTATCTATATCCCTGCTTCAGCAAAGGTAGCTCAAGTGTCTCAATCAACGACTGAGCCACCTGTGCTGAAGCAGGGATATCCTTAAAACATGACCTGTTGGTGGCCCGTGTGGACTGGAGTTGTCCCCCCCCCTGCACTATTGCTAGTTGTACATAAATGGACGGAGATAGCAGACGAGGTCACTGTAGCTATGTTGACCTTGCACTCACCTCCAACGCGTGGCTGGGCACCAGGAAGATGCGAGCCCGGATCTCCTTCCAGCGGCTCTCTGTCCAGGTGGAGTACTCCGTGGAGCCCCACTCATCCAGCTCGAAGGCCGGGGATTCGGCCAGGGTGTTGCGGATCGAGCTTCGGACGCAGAAGGGGGCCCTGGTGGTGGTGTTCTCGTTTAAAGGGCCCTGCACCCACACGTAACTGAACAGCTTGCAAGAACAGAGATAACCGAGCATTAAACAAGATCTATACCAGGGGGGAGCCCTATACTGGGGGGGTGGACGCACTATACCTGGGGTGGAGCCAACCCTTTCTGTACGGGGAGCTACTTCTGATCAATAAAAGTTATCCCGAGCTACTAAAACAATACCCCGATACCCCAGACATACACACACAAGACATACACACACAAGACATACACACTTTGGGGGCGGGTAGGGACTCCGGTGCCGAACGGATGCGTAAGTTGGGACTGGCAGGACACAGAGGCCCGGTGGGGGAGAGGCAAGAGACAGGCCCATGCGGCAGACGGACACCGACTTCTAGCCCCAGCCCCCCCACCCCCCTTTCCCTGCAGCCAGCGGGACCGCAAACTGCTCAGACCCCCAATCTATACTATGGACACCGGAAGTCAGCGAAGCTCTGATATATTTGTACGCAAAAAGGAGGTCAGATCCCCAAGCAAAGAACCATGAGACTTTATGCTACAATAAATAATTCAGCTTAATTACCCATTTCAAAACAATACATAACTTTTTAATTAAATACAAAGCGATGGAAATAGCCAGTGCGCGCGATTTATTAAGGAGAATGGCTACTTACATCCTTCTGCGCGTCCGTGACCTTCTCCGGGTTTTGACACTCCTCCTTGGTGAAGTTGACCACGTTCCCGGTAAGGTTGGCCAGCACGGAGAGCAGTAGGCGCGTAGGGGTGTTGGTGGTCGGTTGGTGGCCATGTGAGGTGGCGGTCACGTAGTATTGTGATGGGGCGTCTTCTAGAGAAGCGACCGCAAGCGGAAAAATAGGGAGACCAGAAAAAAATGTTTGTTGGGGGGTTCCAGGAAAGGGTCTTTTTGTTCTCTAAGCCAGGGGGGCTCAACTCCAGTCATCAAGCCAGTCACTTGTGCTGGAGCAGGGATTGATTGAGCCACCTGTGCTGAAGCTTTGTGTGTTATTTATGAGATTGTCACGTGTATTACTGCTGTGAAGCGCTGTGTACATTAAGGCTGCGTCCATAGGACTGCAGCCGTGCGGAGGCTGAGGGAAAGCGAGTGCTTTCCCTGGCCATGGTACGCGCGCCGTCCGGGGGCGTGTCGGGAGGGGAGGGGGCCTGTGACGTCACGGAGCTGGTTCGCCCTCATTGGGCGAACCGCTCACACGACCGGCCAAAAATCAATCTTTTGAAAAAGACCTACGCTTCCGCACGCTTGCGGAAGCGTGCGCGAGCCCCTGCTAAAGCCGCTCTCATTGCGGCTGCAGGGGCTCACTGAGAAGCCTAATGGCGCTATATAAAGACATACATACATACATACATACATACATACATACAACTATGTAACCTTCAATTGGACAGCGGGTCCCCAGAAGTCATCATGTCTTCTGGATCAGGCCGCGTCCATGGTTATCGGGACCGTGCGCGCGGCGTGATCAAAATGCCGTAAGGCAATGAGCGTGGCCATAAACCGCGCGTGCATAACGAGGCACGCCAGGAATCAAATAAATGTGATTTTGCCGCGTGACGGCTGAGCCGCATGCGCGGTTGAGCCAATGAGGGTGAACCGCTCACGTGACATCATGGGAACGCCTCCCTGCACGCCCTCGGCCACGCAATCCTACAGGCCGTGTATCGCTCCAACTACAGGAGAGCGTGACGCCACGTGCGGGCACCATGGACGCAGTCTAAAGCGTCTACTCTGTCTGTCATTCATCTGCCTAAACCAGGGAGGGGGGGGAAGGAAGTTCTCCAAAAGCCAACTTCCTACTCAAAGAGAATCTCAGCATTATCAACCTATCTCCAGTGGGGAAGGATGGATGGGTTCCGGGCAATGAAATATGGCTATAAAAAACACACGGGCACAGAAAAAGGCGTTGTAATTAAACCAACAAAACCTTTAAGGTAGAGGAACCTGGTGTGAAACCTGTGTGACCGTGGCAAACCCCAGCCCCTCTGTGTTGGTAATTGGCAGATCGTACAAGGCGATTATACGGTCTGACGTTGCGATAAGGAGTTATATGCCCTGACAAGTGGGACTGAGCTCATGTTTACTGCAGGATTACAGTTGCCGGCACAGTCATGTTGGTCAGTCTCGTTAAGCAGGCGGGTCTTACCCAGACTCCCCTTCCAGTCGGCCCGAATGATGGATTGGAACCAGCTGTTGTTGGACGCCACCAAAAATCCGTATAGCATTCGTGTGACCTGCAGAGAATAATGCATGAACAAGGGCGCAGGACGGGGCAAGGGCGCAGGACGCGGACAGGCGGCAACTTATATACTATACATGTGCTAAGACTTTATCTAGTGCTAACACATCCAATGCAAATGTTCCAGAGGTTCCAGCGTGCCAATTGGTTAGTGCAGAGTATACTTGTAATTAGCCATTGTCCTATTAACGTTCTTAATGGTGGGCATCCACTTACTCAAAAACAGAATCTGCCATGCAAGCTGCTGCCCTCTCCAGCCCATATAAAAGCCATTGGATTATTTCGAAAGCTATTATGACTTCCAATGCTAATTTATCTGCCACTGCTGAATTCCCCTCACTGCTCCCTGTCTGCAGAATCAGTGGTCAGTAGTGGAGAAAGGTGTTGGAGCATTTCTGCTTCTGATCTATGGGAATCCCACAGACCCTCGCCCCCCCCTCTTACACTCGCTCCCCTCCGCCCTGCCCCTCTGACACGTGCTTCCCCCCCCACATGCGCGTTCCCCTGTTCCATTTTGCTTATTTATTGAATCCCAACGGGAAAACCAAAGACCCTGCAACCTATCAGCGGATGCGCTCCTCTGTGCCCGGGGCTACGTCACCTACAAACAATCCGAAACAAAGCAGTGTGCAGCCCCGGATGGGAAAAGCAGGTTACCGTTTTGGGGTCCGCTTTGACTGTTGTGGTGTCATTCCCCCCGGCAAGTCGGTACAGGGTGCTGGCGAGCACTGTGGCAACATCTGCAAGGGCCTGCAAAGCAAGAGCTCGGACCTGTAACATACACCCTCCCATACTGCATGTGGCATTAACCCCTCGCGGTGCGTGCCCCCCTGTCCGTGAAAGGCGTTAAAGGAGAGAAAATCCACCCTACCCCAAAAAGATCCCACTGCATTGTGTAGCATCTCTATACTTCTCCTGCCCTACTGCTTTCCCCCGGTAAGAACCCAACAGGAGTTACTCACTCCCTCCCATCCGTGGCAGTGCTGATATGGGGCATTTAAATGGTGCTGCGGGGCACTTGGAATGGGCAGATTTACTGTACTAGAACAATGCAGCAGCAGCAGCGTTTCGAATGGGAAGATTTCTTCATCTGAAAGTGCAGTCATACTCCATACTGCTTTGCACTGCAGCAAGTTCATTTTCAAACAGAGTTGAAGTCTTAACGGGAGCCGCTGAGTCAGTCAGGCTGGTGTCAGCGCTGTTTCAAAGGTGTATGAAGTAATGTTCCTTCAAAAATGCCCCCCCCCCCCCCCCCCACCTGGGCTCCGCGCCCCCCCCCCCCTTACCCGGGCTGTGCCAGTGACTAGCTCCAGAGCTTCCTCCTGGGATATCCCATCAGGGTAATTGATCCGGATGTTCTCGGACGTGTCGTACACGCTGTGATAGTATCTGGCAGACAGAAAGCAGCAGCTTTAGTTTGTGCCGTGCGGCGTCTAACAAAACTGCCTCCTTAGCCCCAGCCGGGAGAAGCCAAGGAAGACTCCGGTATTAACCCCGTCTGCCCAATCACCGGCTGGCAGAGCGCTGGCAAACGCAGGGAAGCCAAACGCTGAAGTCGTCAAGTAAAACCAAAGATTGCAGAAAGAAACTAAGGTCCATATTATCTTTCTGTGCGGTGCTGTGTTTATATACCGCAGAGGCGCACGCGCGTTCGCATACAGAGGCGCGCTCGCATACAGAGGCGCGCACGCATACAGAGGCGCGCACGCATACAGAGGCGCGCACGCATACAGAGGCACGCGCGTTCGCATACAGAGGCGCGCGCGAATACAGAGGCACGCGCGTTCGCATACAGAGGCACGCGCGTTCGCATACAGAGGCGCGCTCGCATACAGAGGTGCGCGCATACAGAGGCGCGCTCGCATACAGAGGCGCACTCGCATACAGAGGCACGCGCGCCACACAGGAAACAACAAGTGAAACAGGCTTTAATCAGGGGGAAAGCGAATAACTAGACGAACCCTGAGGACAATGTTTAAGAAGCAGAGCTATTCCATAAAACAGGGGTGCTCAACTCCAGTCCTCAATCCCCCCCCCAACAGGTCAGGTTTTCAGGATATCCCAGCTTCAGCACAGGTGGCTTAATCATAGGCCTTTGATTGAGCCACCTGTGCTTACGCAGGGTCAGATTGAGCCACCTCTGTTGAAGCAGGGATATCCTGAAAACCTGACCTGTTGGTGGGGCTTGAGGACTAGGGTTGATCCCCTCCCCCTGACATAGACCACCTTTCACACTATAGGATCTCCTGTCCCCCGGCGCTGGAAGGTGTCTCATGGAACAGCAGCACTTAGTAGACATGAGTCTTTATAACCAGGCGCCTTTGAGAGTTTGCACTGACCTCTGCTGGCTAATGTGATAAAAGCACCTTTCTACTCAACTGTTGGCTGATTGGTTTCAACTTCTCAACGTAATCAGACGCGCGCCCCAGCCCCCGCCGCCCCAGCCCCCGTAATCAGACACAGACACGTGGTATGTTCCACTAACTATTACATCACACAGCAAGAAAATAAACTGAAAAGGAAAATGTACGTTTGAAATCACACGGTTATAAACAGACTGCTATAGAAAACGCAACGCTGTGTATTAAATTCCTAAAGCATGTGTGCGCAAACTCCCTGCTTGCTCTCCTCCGTCGCGCCCCGTCACCTCTAATGTTCCGTCAAATGACGCTGTGGGGTCAGGTGACCCGCGGCGTAATTTGACGCCGCATTGCCATAGAGACGCATGACGGAAGCCGGGTAAGTAAGTTTACAGAGGCCTCGTGCTCTCAGCATGGGGCCTCTGTAAATGCCGCGTCCCCCCCATTAAAGTCTTGCGCCCCACGACCTAAAGGATTGTTTCCCTGCGCTTCCCCCCCCCCCCCATATATAACCAGTTCAGGTCCTGGACAGACCAGCAACGCACGAGGGGTTAAAAAGGAAGGTTACAGCCTTCAACACGTACAGTTATACACAGGCAGGGGCTCCTTATCAGGGGGCGGGGGGGTCTTACCTGTTGCTGTAAGCAGCTCGGTGGTCTGTCAGCACCACCCCAGGAATATTTCGGGCCCTCAGGAAGCGCTGAAAGGAAGCGGGTGGGAGAGGCTGGGACTGGTTGACCTCAGCGAGGGTCACATTGGAGCCCAGGCTGGCGTTGTTCAGGGTGTCCAGCAGATTCTGCACCTGGATGCACAGGGGAGAGCAGGAGCGTGTCACGGAGATTTCAGGACTCGCACCCACTGCGGCTCGCCATTCACACCAACGGATTCAAATACAATGTAACATACAGCACACGATAAAGGAACTTGTTCCTAATGCTAAATGGCTGGCAGCACGTGGCAAGGGCCACTGAGAAAGGGTCACGCGGACACGTCTGTCCGTCTTAAAGAACCTAGGACTAAAGTACAACCGTCTACAAATAATGGTAGTGATGGTAAGCCCACCTCCTTACCGCATCGTATGAGTAGCTCTGAGGCTGATACTTTACACATGATACATAAAGCTTGGCCCCCTGCAGACGCACTTACCAGAACACCCTCCTACTGTCTCTGTACGTTCTCCCTACCTACCAATTAGTCTGTTAGCCTTTTCCTAAATGTTACTTTTATGTCTAAATCCCTTATTCCCTTGGTGTTATTTATATTATTTGGTATTTATGTGTATTACTGCTGTGAAGCGCTGTGTACATGAAAAGCGCTATATAAATAAAGACATACAAAACACACACAATGGTATAGAATTTATGGAACGTACAAACAGATATCGGCTGTAATTACGGTTTGCAAAGTGCTGTATATTTCAGAAGAGGAAAAGAATGAAATAGATTTAAATAACGAGAACCCTTATTGTACTGCAGAGAATCAGAAGGTATAAAACAAAGCCCTGCGGAGAAGATTACACATTCATGAAAAGCTGCCGGCTAAGGAGGGGAGGAAATAATAGTATAGATCTTGCTTGGGAGATTGGGGATTCTGGGGGATTGCAGGGGATTCTGGGGAGCCAGTGATTGGCTCATGTGAGGTTAGGTGGGTGACCCTGTAATAGAGTACACAAGCTCGTGTATGCATGGAAAGCCATTTCACCTCCTTGGAATGGTGTGTTCATGTATCCACCGCTGATTCTCTGCTGTTAGCCAGTGTATGGAGCGGCCCCTTATACGTACCATCAAATCAACAGACTCATTCCTCCGAGAGATGGGGTCAGTGTGCATCCACAGGAAGGAGGAGTCCCTCAGCGCCACCTGCAGGACAAACAAAGAAGGCAATGTGCCCACGCGTATCGGCCATGAAACAGCAAGCTGATGGATATGGAATTACAATATTTGACATTTTCACCCTCCGATTGATTTATTTTGTCCTACAAGCGACAATAGATCATACAAGTATTTATTAACACAATTATTTTAGCAGCTTTCGGTTGAAGATAAATAAACAAGAGAATAGATATTGGGAGGAACAGTTACAAATAAAGGATTAGGAGTTTAGTAAGAAGGAATTCCCTGCAGATAATGTAGGAATAACTTTATAATAAGAAGCGCAGTGAATGCACGGTATTCCTTGCCGTGCAATCCTCTCCCTGGCAGCAAAAATGTAAAACTATGGATGTGGTAGAGAAGGCGTTATTTGTTTAAGCGCCTTCATTTTAATACAATTCCAATAAACCAGGGGTGCGCAAACTGGGGGCGCGGGCGGTTACAGAGACCCCGCACTCTTCCCCCAAGGCATTTAAATTAAATGCCGGGGGACCGCGCGAGGCCTCTGTAACTCACTTACCTGGATTCAGCTGGCTGCGGGTGACACGACGTCAAATGATGCCGCAGGGTCACCTGACATCCCATATCGCAGGCACAAGGGTAAAGGGGGGGCACGAGCACTGGGGGAGAGCAGGCAGGGGGGCGCAGCACCAAAAGTTTGCGCACCCCTCAATAAACGATGCTAAGAAAGGCTCGAGTTATAGAGACATTGCGGGCAATTAAAATTAGACATTGTGTAACGTGTGTATCCAAACTTTCCCCCCTATACATATAAATGTGCGGCCTTCTGCTTAGGAAAAGACTGCCACATGAAGTGGGGAGGGGGCTCAGTCTGGGGACGGGAGAGCCCGTGCCAGCTGGGACCGTACCTGACTGAGCTCCACAAACGAATGGATGTTGCTTAGTTTGATGGGAAACTTGTCCTTTTCCATGTCGTACACCATCCGGGAACTACCGATGTAATCGAAGACTTCCTGGGAGGGACACAAACCCCGGTCACCACATCGGAAGTGTTTCATTGCTACGTGGACAAGGGATGCGACTGTGTGACGTGTGTCTAGGCAAAAGTGGTGCAATTCTGGGGTAAAAACAGCTCCAAATGTAGCACAGAAAAACTCCCACTGACAGCAACAGAATGTCGCTGCCACGCGCGCTGCCAACTCTTATCTTTGTACTTTTACCCCTTGTGTGTTAAGCTTCTCCGGTGACAAATACTGCATGTAATCTCCACCTGCCCTCTGCAGGTACGTTACCCTCCGTTTGGTCTTTAAAGGAGCAATCCAAGCTCACAGGATTGAAGCAGGGGGGGGGGGGGGTCTCCAAAGCTGAACCCCATTAATTTCAGCTCCGGGGACCCGCTGCTTCCAAAGATACTTCCCTTCGAAAGGGTATCCCATCAACGTTTAAAGCTTCCCGCGGGCCAATAGGAAGACGCACCAGATGACATCATGGCTTCCTATTGGCCCAAAGGGCGAGAGCCATGACATAAGTCTAGTTAGAGTAGATATAGGCACCCTCTGCGGAGGAGAGTATCTCGGAAAGCAGGGGGTCCTCACAGCCAAAATGAAGAGAGTTCAGCTCCGCAGACCCCTTGTTCAATCCTATGTTAAGAAATAATAATAAAGAGCCTGCTTGGATTTCCGCTTTAATTGGCCTGACATGTTAACTTGAGGTGACTTTCTACAGTCGGCCCGTTGACTTTCTTAAGGACCCCGAAATGGGGAAGTGGTTGTCAATCAAGTGTTTTCGTTCCCTTATCCCACCCTGTCCTTATCAGAGAGCCAATAAAGGTAGTGGCAAGGGGGGCTCTGGCTGTCCCGACCACTAGCTGGTCACACGGTAACATCTCATCAAACCTCTCCCAAGTCGAACTTTAAAAAAAAAAAAAAATACATTAAAAATGCTTACGTGTCAAATAAGAAAAAAGGTATTAATGAGACAGATGAGACCCTTAAACAGGTCACTGGAATGAGTTCAACTTTGGTTGTAAGAGGCACTGCCCCTGTAAGGTGCTTGGCAGTGTATCAGTGGGAGCTGGGCAAGGACGGCAGTTTGCCGGCAGAACATACACAGGGTTGCTATCCCCATTATTGGCTACATGATGTTGGTAGCTGTTGGGGTTCGTGGTGCATATGAATGATTGATTGTCCCTACCCCTTGGAAGAAGGTGAACATTATGTTCCTTGGCAAGGTCTGCGAGTCCGGCAGCCTGTGAAGAGCTTCAGCAGCGGCCAGCTGAGTGACCAGCCCAGACACGGTGCTCTCTGCTCCCGGGGCCAGGTTCCAGAAGAAAGAACGGCTGTCCAGCTGTGAGGGCAAAGTGATGGATGTTACCCCCCTCCCTGTCATCCCCAGAAAAGGGCACAGCAGGCAAACCCAGGCATGTCAGCCCATATCCCTATCCCGTGGCTGAAGGAATGGCTCAGTGAGTAAAGGCACGGACTCAGAAAACAAGGACAGTCTTGTGACCTTAGGCAAGTCTCCCTGTGCCACAGGCAACCAAAACAGGGCGAGGGGCGTTGTGCATGCAAAATTCTGTGTATATAGCTGCGTACACTGTCAGCTACACAAGAAAAATCTATTATATCCTGTGTGAGTTCTCAGACTGCACTTTCTTCCTCCATTACTTCCATTTTAAGGATGTTCCCATCTACACCAATTGGCTGCAACTCCTTTACTGTATTAACCTCAACCACCTCTGCTTGGATGCCGTTACATGTATCCACTACTCTTTTAGTAAAGGGTAACATTGCAGCAGCAGAGCATGACCTCTTGTTCTGCCATTTGACTGCATCTCACTTACCCGCGTAGCCACCATTACCAGCTGTTCCTCGGGAGCCAGTTTGGCCGAGTTGTTGATCGGTTTCAGGGTGCTCCACACGTTGTAACCCGCGAGAGAGTCGCACACAGCTTCTGGGGAACAGGAAGCAATGTGAATACAGGAGGTGCCCAGGATTGCAAACTCAGGGCAGCGGCTCTTTCTGCTTCCTGGACAAGGCAACATGCGGTGAAAGTGTGATACTCCGTTCCAAACCACCCAAGATACACATCACAAGTAGGAGCTGTGACAAATCAGAATCTCTTCTTATAAATATTGATTTGTAAGTCAAACTCCCCTATGATTTAATGCAGGGATGGCCGACTCCAGTCCTCAAGGGCCACCGACAGGTCAGGTTTTCAGGATATCCCAGCTTCAGCACAGGTGGCTCAGTCTTTGACTGAGCCACCTGTGCTGAAGCTGGGATATCCTGAAAACCTGACCTGTTGGTTGCCCTTGAGGACTGAGTTGGCCACCCCTGATTTAATGAGTCTGTGAGCCAGTATCACACATTCTATGCACATTAACACACAAGACCTTCTCCCATTAGTTCTCTCTGCAGAAATTTCCAATGTCCCAAACCCTTTGTCCCCCCTCCGAGGCTCGCCCCTGCCTGACCCAGTCACCACCTCACCTGGGTTAATGCTGAAGGAGGACTGGATGGAGTTTCGCCTCATGCAGGTAACGGTGCTGGTGACCGCGTGCATGTGGGAGGAGAGCTGCATGGCGCAGAGCGGGTACTGCGGGATGCTGTCATTCTGCGGGATGTTGTGATCTCTGTAGCACTGCGGGGGAGGGGGGGGGGGGGAAGGAAGGGAGAGGAAGTGAAACTCAGGGCAGCAATCTAGGCCGATTAAGTCATGACATGCACGTGCGCTAACACGCACGCAGCCTATTCGTAAAGACACTTCTCCTGAGTAACGGGGCAGGAAAAGTCCCCGAAACATGCTTCTGTGTACTTCCATGTCTAAGGATCAGACACACAAAAGGTTTACACATACTCTTAGCTGAAGGAGTAACGCGGTGGTAATGCCACAGCCGGACAACCAAATACAAAATAGATACCTGCACACCTAATACAAGGGGTGAGCTAGGTGAAGAGGTACATGCAGACATGCCACAGCCTCTGAAATGGGAGAAACTGGATCAAATCCAGCGTGACTTATGACCTGTGTCAAGTCACTGTGCTTCGTGCACTAAAATTAGATTGTTAGCTCTATGGGCTCTTGTTAGATTCTATGTGCAGCGCCACGTGCACAATGATTGCTACAACACATTTTAATTATACCGCATTAGTAAGAAAAGCAATGTGCTGTTACCGTATACTGGACAGTATATATACTACCCAAGACGAGACGAATACACAGAGGTCTTTATGAGAAACTCGAGCAGTTTTGCCCCATGTCTTCCTAAATGGGTCTTTGGTATTATGAAAGTTCCTAGTTTGTGAGACACGCGACACCCCAAGACCCGGGCTGCATGCGGTGTCGGGCAGATCTCCATGTGCTGAGCAAACCCACCTGCCTGATGACTTCCGTTTCATTCTTATCTTGGAGGAGAAAGATGGGGAACTGGAAATCTTCATACGAGAGCCCGTTCCCCTGCTGGTTCCATAGCGTCCCGTTGCAGTGTGCGTACTGCAGTCCATGATCACTGGTGTAGACCCCTGCAATAAAGAAACCATGTCAGCATACAGAGAGGCAGGTCATAGATGAGGGGTAAGGGGCAGTACTTTATCTCATCAACAAGAAATGCTGGTATATTACAAATACAGAACATCTCATTAATCATTTCTCGCTAAAACTCGGATTGTATTCATACAACAATCACTGATACACAGACAGTGTCAATCCATCAATAGTGTGAATACACTGATTTATACACGGATAGTGTTAATATAATCATTGTTCTGTATGTGCTGTTGCTGGAGGTGTATCTATGGTGTGAGATGTGTATACTTCTTGCCAAAGATCTTGTTTATATCACATACACGCACCACCCCTCGTCATGTTACATTGCTGAGGTGCACCCAGGGAAGGGATCTTACCGAAGCCATCGTTCGGGCACTGGACATCGGGAGAGAAGCCACCAGGGGGGCTGGGATTGGAAAAGGACACAGCCATTCCGGACACACGAGAGCTGCCCTTCAACTTCTGCATCGTCTCCCTGATGCAAAGAGGGAAGAGCCGGGATTACAACCTTCAGTAGAGTTGTGTGTCTGGGCGCATCATATGCCAGGCAAAATGCCTGGTCCCCTGGCCTAGGTTTACTTCTATCTGTTGCTGTGCAAAGGCTCAACTAGCAGCAAAGGCACCGGGGCACTTAAAGAGTTAAAGTTCTTGTGACACTGTGCTCCAAGCTGTTCACCTGTTGAAGAGATAACCCTCAAGCAGCACCATGTAGGGTGGATTGGGCCCAGTCTCCAGCACCCAGTGAAGGTCGTCCTCCTTATCTACCACGTGAATCACTCCGGTGTCACCGTTCCTAGAGGCTGCAGAGCAAGGACAAAAGCAACATGTTGCTAGTGACAAGTTGCACGCACTGTATCTGGACAGACTGACGCTGCAATACCATTAAATGAGATGAATAAGCAAGAAGATAAAAGTATGAGCACATTTAATATAAGATCACTAAGGTTTTGCATTAAAAAGGAGAAAAAAATAATAATCTTTATGGTCTGTTAACTTTTCTGCGGGTACTTCAATGCCATTAGATACTGTGGCATTGAAGGGTTATGCTGTATGTGTCTGAGATGCCACATGCAGCTGCGATTGCAAAAAGACACTCCATGAGTTTGGCGACCATCAGATAATCACTCAGGCCTAATTTAAACTTTGGACTTTCTTGGTTGTGAGATGTGGAAGTGTAAATTCCATGTCTGCCCTAATAAGAGTCACGTGATCGATGGGCCTCGAGCTTACACTGGCAGCCGATTTGGTGGGTGGCGTTAAGGAGACGCACACACGGGGCCGTGCTGTTCAGCGGGATGTAGATCTTTCTCTCCACGGAGTTCCCATGACACAGACCTGGGGGGTAAATGAGATCAATCTGTAATCACGAGACAACACACTTGCAGCCTAAAGAGGAAGCGGCACAACAGTTAATATGCTAACTAATAGGTTTAGCACCACCAGTGCCCCGCTGGTCAATCCCAACTGCTGCCACATTCACTCCAGTCCTGTCACTTCACCCCAACCTTTTCCTCATCTTGCCCACATGAGTGGATGGAAATAGGAACATCACTGTCCTTATTTAGTCATCAAAATAAGCATCAGAAATATGCTGCCAATACAAATCCCAAAATAGGCTCCAGCACACTCAGATAGATGGACAAACGTAGAGAGTCTCAGAATAAGCCACAAATTTAATAGCGTAAACAAATAGATATACAAAATTGGAAATGCTAACCGACTAATTATGCAAAGTACACAGCCCTAATTATCACACGGGGGGGGGGGAGAGATACACAGGAAAGGGATGTTTGGGGTACAAATGAGGATATGGGGAAAGAAAAACAGATAAACATATAAAGACACTGGGGTAGGGTAAGAGGGGCAACGTCTCAGGGTAGAAACCCTTTCTTCTGGCCTGTTCCCTTGGGTCCACATTAACCTCAAGGTACTTCCCTTGACCCTTGTCCCCCCCTATAAGACACACAAATGAAAGCTAAGCAAAATCACAGAGTAATGCAATCATATAATTCTGCTGTGAACAGCCATCCGCAGTAAAGGTAAGTATATAGGGGTAAAGCAAACCGTCCTTATTCTCAGTGTTCACAGGCTACTGGCAAAGGCTACAGGCAATCTTCTTCTCTCTAACTGCTATTAAATTTGTGGCTTATTCTGAGACTCTCTACGTTTGTCCATCTGAATGTGCTGGAGCCTATTTTGGGATTTGTATGATTTTTAGTGGGGTTGTTTGGGCCCACTTCGCTCCGTGCAGCATGAACATGTTCATTATATTTTCTGTTTAAAGTGCTATTAGTGTGTTTATATTTCTATAATACAAACACCCCCTAAAATTATTATACCCTACCTGAACTAGGAGATCCTTCAGATCCCCACCCCCTTCACTCGCTGCTCATCGTTAAGGACCCAGGGAGTCCCTGGATGTCAGAGAACCACTGGTCTGCTACAGGCCCCCTCCTCCCCCTCTGGGGTGGGCACAGGAGGGCCGCCACCTCTGGGGTGGGTACAAGCAGCATGGAGCCGCCTCCAGTATCCACACCTGGGCCCAGATAGGTATCTCCCCATCAGGAAGCGCTCACCTGTTATCACAGCGAGGGTGAGGCCCAAGCACCTCCATCCCCGCCAAGAGCCGGCCTCTCCCACCATCCCGACCACATCCAGAGCCGCCATCACCACCAGCAGCAGCCTCTACTTCCGCCCTCAGAAGCCTCTACTTCCGCCCTCAGCTGCCAGCCCGGAATCCAGCACGCGGGAGAAGCTCTGGCCATCGCTCTGTGATGACTGGGAGGACCCGCGGTGTGGTGCATGCGCGGCTCGAGCCAAACCTCCAACGCGGCACTTCCGGGACAGAGTGTGACGTGTAGCTGCGGGTGAGAGAGACACTGAGAGGGAGGAGAACCGGTACCGGCAAGATGCTGACCAAGTTCGAGATGAAGTCCGCCCGGGTGAAAGGTAAGGGGAACCGGGAGACCCCCGAGGCCTGGCTGGGGAGGCCGGGGACCTGCCTGGGGAGTCCGGGGACCTGGCTGGGGAGGCCGGGGACCTGACTGGGGAGGCCGGGGACCTGACTGGGGAGGCCGGGGACCTGGCTGGGGAGGCCGGGGACCTGGCTGGGGAGGCCGGGGACCTGGCCGATGAGAAACCCCCGAGGCCTGACTGGGGAGGCCGGGGACCTGCCTGGGGAGGCCGGGGACCTGGCCGGGGACCTGCCTGGGGAGGCCGGGGACCTGCCTGGGGACAGTAGTACAGTGGGGGGGAGGGGGGTGAGAACACAATTCACATAACTGAAAACATATTAAAACGATCTTTAATCAGGTCCCTGGTGTCCATTTAGTTGGGAAGTTGTGATTTTTATCAGAGAGACATTGTTTGTGGGGTCTGTGCACTGAGGCAAGTTTACAGCAAAGGTGCTTAAAATAGCAGTGTTGTGTTGGGAAGTTACAGCACGTACAGATTATAATATATTAACCGTTTTGCTGCAGTGCTGTGTTCTCTGGCAGCGAAAGGGTTCAACTGCGCACCTCTGTCACTTTGTCTCCCTCTTTCTGCTTCAAACAAAATCCAGAATCTACAGTGTGGGGGTTCTCACGTCCGAGTGTGTAACATCCCTTCTGCCTCCACACAAAGCAGCAGTCCTCACCTTGTGTGCCTTCCACCTGTGTCTGTGTCACATCAGCACTGGTGTTAGCAGGCGGTCTGGGTCACTGTTCCGTGTCTCTTCCTCTCAGGGCTCAGCTTTCACCCGAAGCGGCCATGGATTCTCACCAGCCTACACAACGGTGTCATTCAGCTGTGGGATTACCGCATGTGCACCCTGATAGACAAGTTTGATGAGCACGATGGTAAGTGATGGAGCAATGTGGGACATTATCTTCGCTAGTCACAATGTCATAGTGCGGATGATATCAGATGTTCTTGATTAAACTTATTTCTTGCTTTTTTCTAGGTCCAGTCCGTGGTATTGATTTTCACAAGCAGCAGCCGCTTTTTGTGTCTGGAGGAGATGACTACAAAATTAAGGTAACATAAAGATACATTAGGGGACTTGCATAGCCTTTATTACACTGTGCAGATGGTAATATCGGGTATTGGATTAGCCTAACAGTTTTATATGCAGACGTTGTACAGAAGCTTTGAAGCCAACATAACACCCTCAGGTTCAGCGAATGAACTTTTGTATGCTGTGGATTTTTAAAGATGCCGTCTTAACCATAACACATGCATAATTATTTGATTAATTTATCTAATATCTGACAAATGTTTGAGATAAACGTATTCAAATCTTTATCTTGTTTTATACGAAATCCAGGAAAAAAATTTTTTTTGGGGCGGTTTAGTTTAACATCTGTAATTAAAACAATGAGAAATTTAGATTTTGATGCATTTCTTAATGAGAAAGCAGAATGAAAATGTATCTGTTACCAATATGTGTGTAAAGGAGGGCGCATAGAGATTAAAAGCAGAATCGTTTTCACAGCCATGGTGTTACTCAGGTCTGCACCGTGTGTTTAGTGTATCTAGTTTACCAATATTTTGTCTGTTCGCCAACCGTCCCAGGTCTGGAATTACAAGCTGCGACGCTGTCTCTTTACCCTGCTCGGACACCTGGATTATATCCGGACCACCTTTTTCCACCATGTGAGTTACAATTTTGTAATGCTTTGTAATGTTGAAACCAAAGGGGTCCCCATAGTTCATTGTAGAGTGTTCTGCTACACTGTATCAAAAGCAACACTATAGATTTATTTTGTACATAAAGGTTCCCAAATTAAGCGGTCCATCTCATGGGTATCCTTTTGCAGCTATACACAGTTTTTTGCTGGATATTTAGAAGTTTGAGGGGGAAAAACTGGAAATTCATAGGGTTCATTCCTTTGCTGCTGCAGCAGCAGGTGATAACCCCTTCATTGCGGGGCATTCAGTATGTCCCGTACATACCCTGGAGAAAGCTATAAAAATGGGTTATTCACTAAACGGTGCTAGATGCTAGCAATTATTGACAGGACTAATTCTCTCAGCACGTCTTTGCTGGAGATCTAACTGGCTATACCTGATTTCTTAGGATTACCCCTGGATCCTGAGTGCGTCCGACGATCAGACTATTCGCATCTGGAACTGGCAGTCTCGGACCTGCGTTTGGTAAACTAATAGAACACACTGACATGTATACTGACAGCGTTTCTGGCTCCAGGAGCAATTCAAAAATGTCCACAACCCATTACGAATATGTGAAGTAAATAGAATTCTCTGCCAACTGGAAGCCTCTTGACCGGGGCTGGGCAACTCCAGTCCTCAATGGCCACCAACAGGTCAGATTTTCTGGATATCCCTGCTTCAGCCCAGATGGCTGTCGAAGACTGAGCCATCTGTGCTAAACCTGAGACTTACTGAGCCATCTGTGCTGAAGCAGGGATATCCTGAAAAACTGACATGTTGTTGACCCTTGAGGACTGGAGTTGCCCACCCCTGCTCTTGACTGTAAAAAGATCAACTTAATTACTGTTCCAAATAAATGAGTCTTTTTATTGCCTCGCTTTCTGATTATTATTTTTTTGTAAGTTTTGTATAGCTTTTATATGGCTTCTATAAGCTTTTCAGGTATCCTTTACAACTTCCCATAGCGTGTTTAACATTCCATATTTCAGGCATTTTGCATTGCCCCAAATAGAGTACAACTAAGTCTGTTGTCCTGAATCACTTCTGCAGTTGATAAATAAGCGAGCAACCAGGATGGTACTTACGTGGCTTCTTCTTCTTTTTGCAGCGTCCTGACCGGTCACAACCACTACGTGATGTGCGCTCAGTTCCACCCCTCCGAGGATCTGGTGGTGTCCGCCAGCTTGGACCAGACAGTGCGCGTTTGGGATATTTCTGGTGAGCTGCCCAGGTTGAGGGGGTGTCGTGCGGCACAGACCTACTCAAAACTGCAAAGCGGAAAAGTGTGGGATCAGGGAAGTGACCTAGACAGGAAAGCGAGAGAGAGAGAGACACAGCACTGGAGCTTCAGCTAGTTCCCTGTAGGAGAAGAGTGGGGTTATCCCAATGCACGATAAGATACCGATTAAAATGAGGTCTCATACACCTCTAACACTGCAGGTATCGGTCATTAGGACTCTTGCCTCTAGAAACGATTGGGTAAATTATTCAAATGAGTTTCGGGTCTCTGACAGTTTAATGAAGTTCCCATGGATAAAAAGTACTTCAGTCTCTGGGTTTGTTGTGGCGTTCTTCCTAACAATGCCCAATAGCAGCCAGCAGGTATACTTCCTACGCAAGGCCTCGCACTAGGAAAGTGCCTTTTTATATTGTCCCTGCTGCAGTGTAGCTCCTTACATGGAGAAGCCCGGTGAATAAAAATATATATATATATTTTTGTTTTGTTTTACTAGTTCTGTTTAAGCTTGGCGCTGTTGATGTGCTCTCTCTAGCAGCCCTTTCAGCCATGTTTAGGTCTAAAGCACACGTTTTTTAGTTTAGCCACAGGCCGCCCTGATTTCTTCACATTTTACGTATTAGCAATTTTCTCCCCTTGTACCTATGTACAGTTTGTTACCAACATGGTAGCTGTATACATTAGACTGAGGGTTTCACGCTGAGACATTCCTTTGCCCCATCACTTTTCTCTTTCGCAGCTTTGAGTGGGGATGGGCGCACTTTTTAAAGCACACGGCAGATAAGACCAGTTGCTTAAAGCCAGAGTTTGGCAGCTGGGCAGAAACTCTGCCTACCTCCCATCCTCCATTTGCCCACATGAACTTGGAGGGGCTCTTTAACCCTTTCTTCAGTAACACAACTGTCGCTGCCGTATACATTTAATCTCTCTCTGTGAGATGCGATGGTTTTACGCAGTTGGCCGCATTGAAATGCATGCTGGGTAACATATTTAATGGCTTTTGAAATGCATGAAGTGTGTCGGGCTGTTATACACTAAAATTCAATGCTAAGGAATGAAGAACCTCTCCTCACTTCACTTGCAATACTAACTAGTAGACTAATGTGTGGAGGACTTACCTGGTAATATGAAATACACGTTCTCCTGTAACATGCTTCCTGCTCAATGTCTTTTTTGACTTCCTTGCACCTCATGGACTTTGGTAACATCAGATAATCCAGGGGTGCTCAACTCCAGTCCTCCAACCCCCCACCCCCAACTGGTCAGGTTATAAGGATATCCCAGCTTCAGCACAGGTGGCTCAATGAGCCACTGATTGAGCCACCTGTGCTGAAGCTGGGATATCCTTAAAACCTGACCAGTTGGGGGTTCTTGAGGACTGGAGTTGAGAACCCCTAAATTAATCCAATGGTTAGTGACTATCCTGAGGAGCTTGCACTTACTTTTGTAAAGACAGGGCCACACACACGCAAACACCTTTTGATTGCAATATGTTACATGCCCCTCCGGCTGCAAAAGCGTTTAAATATTCAGGGTCAGTGAGAGGGATTTGCTGAAGCGGAAGATTAGTGGGAATTAGAGGTAACGTCCAATCAAACCTTTTGAAGTGGGTGAAACCAGTTGAAATACCAGTGTTGGTTTCTTGCAATCCTGGGCAAAATCGCTCAATTACCCTGTATGGAAGGGCTGGTTAGATTGTAAGCTCAGCAGGTCAGACACTTGTACACAAACTGCAGCACATTATTAGGCATCCCATTCTAAAATAAACCCCAAATGTTCCAATAAGGAGGTAATTTATTTCTCTGCTGGCTTTTTAATAGGAGGGTCGTCAGAACCACACAATCTGGGTTCCGTGCTCCCGATTTGCATTGCTTCTAATCTCTTGGTTTTCGTTTCTCTCCAGTCTTGAATGAAGCTGTTTGTATAACTTCCGCAGACGTTTGTTTTGTGCCATGCTGCAGACTCACACCCTGACTCATTCATTCTTATAACACAGGCATCAGCAACGTGTGCCTAATGTATTAATCCACTTTCCATTCCCCCCTTTGCCCCCCCCTCCCCTCCCCCAAGTTTCCATGAACGGGACAGTAAGCTGGTCCATCCCACGTGTCCTCTCCCTGGGTCTGTGCAGCCACAGATATTTTCCGTACGTGTCACAGGTCGGAGTTCAGCTGAGCCTGAAAGGAATCTGGGTCTTGTGGCCACCAGTGTTGTGATGCTTTACAAACATAAACCTCTTTCTCTTCTCAATGTGTCATTCATTCAGTGCAAGAAAGCATGCACAGGCCTGCAGGAAAAGCCTTGCTGTTACACCCTTCCCTGTAACATACTCTAGCAGTGCATTGTTTTAAAGGAGCGTACCCCCTTACCTAAGCCCCATTTTGTTTTTTTTTATAGGTTTGTAACCGGGAACCCCCTAGTTCCCAAGTTATTTACTGGTGAAGTTACCGGTATTACGTCCTGGTTTTTAAAGGTGATTTAAATGGGCGTCACATAGAAAGCCACAAGCGATGATGTTACAGCTTTCTATTGTCCTGAGATTTGTCAGCCATTTTGTTTCCCCCTGAGGGAGATTTAAACTTGTTAATTTCACCGGTTAGTATCTTGGGAGCAGGGAGGTCTCGGACCTGCAAATAGCGGCGTTTGGGTGCCCCGGTCCCCAACCTGTTAAAAACAAAGAGTAGGAGGCACTGCCCCTGTAATAACCTGTCCCTTAAGTCGATCACTTATGAAGTGCGAGAGGCCCAGCACCCTGGGGCCTTAGACTGTAAGCTCTTGGATGCAGGGATAAATCAGTAAAGAGTTTACATTCTAATCGCAACCGCACATTGAGATCCCTCGGTGCCCAGACAGCTGGGCTTCCTCGTCCGTTACTAGAAGTTAGAAGCTGGGGGAGAACTCTTGTGACGCGAAGCTCTCGCTGTCAGTCACGCAGTTGGTAAGGCTGCCCACCAGAAATAAAATCCCAGTTTGTTTTCCGCCATGTTCCTAGTCTCCCAGCCTAACCTCCCTCCCCTGCTCTTCCCTCATGGAAGGCCTGAGAAAGAAAAACCTCTCTCCCGGAGCAGTCGAATCTGATGTCCGTGGAATTACCGGGGTTGATCTGTTTGGAACCACAGATGCTGTTGTGAAGCATGTTCTGGAGGTACTGCCTGTGTGTCTGTCTGTGTCTGTCTGTCTGTCTCTGTCTGTCTGTCTCTGTCTGCCTGTCTCTGACTCTGTCTCTGACTCTGTCTCTGACTCTGTCTCTGACTCTGTCTCTGACTCTGTCTCTGACTCTGTCTCTGACTCTGTCTCTGACTCTGTCTCTGACTCTGTCTCTGACTCTGTCTCTGTCTCTGACTCTGTCTCTGACTCTGTCTCTGACTCTGTCTCTGTCTGTCTGTGTCGACCGTTTTACTACATTTCATACTTACCATGAGAGCGCTTGAAGCTAAACTTGCCATTTCTAGCCTATATTATGTTGAATCTGTTAAATGTATATCTTTTGCACACTTTTCTGTGCGATACGTCCATTTTTGACCTTTTTTTAATTGGTACACGGCTTCATCCTTTTTTTAATTGGTACACGGCTTCATCCTTTTTTTAATTGGTACACGGCTTCCTCCTGTATGACGTTAACAGCGCACCTTCTTGGATGTAAGCGTTTTGGCCACTTGGCTTTAGTGCAGGAGCGGCCAACTCCAGTCCTCAAGGGCCACCAACAGGTCAGGTTTTCAGGATATTCCTGCTCCAGCACAGGTGGCTCAATCAGAGGCTCAGTGTTCGACTGAGCCACCTGTGCTGGATCAGGGACTGATTGAGCCACGTGCTGAAGCAGGGATATCCCCAATACCTGACCTGTTCATAGCCCTTGAGGACTGGATTGGCCACACCTTCTTTAATGGGTCAATGCTGAAAACTGCAGGATGGCATCAGTGTCTGACCCTGCGTCCTCTACCTTATATCTCCTCAGGGGCACGACCGTGGGGTGAATTGGGCCGCCTTCCACCCCACCATGCCCCTCATTGTATCAGGAGCAGACGACCGGCAGGTCAAAATCTGGAGGATGAACGGTAGGTGCCCCTCACACCCCCGTGTACCAGAATTGTGGTAACGTACTCACTGGCAGCAAAGTGCAGGGGCCGCCGGGCAGGAAGGACTTGTAACTCGTTTCTGGGACGGCAGTGGGAAGTTGATGTTTTCACGGCTCGTAGCTTTGTTTTGGATAAAAGCCGCGGCGAACGCAGCGAGCGCGGTGCCAGGTGTAGCCAAAGTACTTGCTGACCTCGAGTCCTGTAAGGTGCAGTAAAGCAACAATCCACTGCTCTTTAATTGTAAATGTTTTTATCTATTATTTGTTTCTTTATGGGCTGGGCCAACTAGAGTCCTCAAGCACCACCAGCAGGTCAGGTTTTCAGGATATCCCTGCTTCAGCAAAGGTGGCTGAATCATCGGCTCAGTTTAAGTCTGAGCCACCTGTTCCGAAGCTGGGACTGATTGAGCCACCTGTGCCGAGAGGCAGGGATATCCTGAAAACCTGACCTGTTGGTAGCCCCTGAGCACCGGAGTTGACAACCCCTGCTGTAGCGCTTTGGAGATATCCGCCACTTTAAAACAAATACAAATGAGGGGCTTATTGAGTATTTTTTTTTTTTTTTTTTGCACATGCAAAATTTCTGCATTAATCATCAGAGCTGCTCTTCTGTCCCCGTGATCACACGTTTCATTGACCATGGTTTTTTTTGTACACTTTATCTTGCAGAGGCTGTCCTGCCAAGCACAGGCCAGTCCGTGTTGGACACGCCTAGAGGTGTCTGATCGCATGTGTTGGTGCTTTCAGAAGCATGTGTGTTGTATGCAGAGCTCAGTAGTATTATTGCTCCCGGTTTATATACAGACATATTCCTCTGAGCGCTGGGATTTGCCGGGCCGCCTATCCCTGGCCGTGCAGAAACAAAAAGGATCTCTGTATCTTCATCAATGGATTCATGCAGGGTGTGTGCAACTCCAGTCCTCACGGGCCTCCAACAGGCCAGGTATTCGGGATATCCCTGTTTCAGCACAGGTCGCTCGGTCAAAATGCTTGAGCCACCTGTGCTGAAGCAGGGATATCATGAAAACCTGACCTGTTGGTAGCCCTTGAGGACTGGAGTGGGCCACCCGTGGTGCAATGCTCCCCTTTGCAACTGAATATCGCATTAGTGCAATGTATGATTCTGGTATTTGCACTCAAATTATCACACAAAGCAAATGCAATCTCAAATATTGCCGCTAGTTAGACAACGGCATGTAGTCTAACAAGATAATATCAATAGTTGTATATTAATGTTACATACAACCGTACAGCTATAATACTACTGTGATCTCGTGCCAGCATTGGAATGGAGTTTCTTTTCTTTTTTAAAACATCATTGTTTGCTTAGCGTTTTGGGGGATTAGAGAGAGACCCGTTCTGTGTTAGTCGGGATATAACCTCCTGGGCCTCTTTGCATATGTCTGTGGCCATGGCATCGCTGTAATCGTTCCAGCAGTTTACAAAGGGGTTATAGGTCAGGTCTTTTTAAGAAAGCAGGTCCCTGGATGGAGGCTTCTCCGGTTTTGTCGAACCGGGCGCTCCCCCAGCTACTGAAAGGTGCAATTGGTCTAAACACTTTCAGGGAAGACAAGCGCCCCTGAAAACATGTAGGTACCCGGATGTCTTTGTTGACATTCCTCTTTAGAACTTGCATACGCAGCAAGACCAATATCTCCTACAGAGAGAGTAACGGAGAGGTATTTATCTTCACCAAAAAAGTATGAGCAGTTAGTTCTGGAGTCCAACATTATGAAGTGGATGGTGAGGGTGACTGTGCAATGCATAAAGGGACTTTTTCTGTAAGCGGTTCTCGGCGCCGAACGATGCTTTTTAGCCCATTCAAGTAGAAATGGACCATGCGTTTTATGGAATAGCATCACTTGGTAAATATGGCCTAAAATGGTTTATTAAAACCAACCTTGAAAAACGTTTATAAATAAAGTGTAGTGGATTGCACCTTTCATTAGTAGGTGAACGGTCTGCATTCGGCACCTGATAACTTTTAGGGGCTTTATCTCCAATCCCATGGAAACATAGAGGTCATTTTATCGCAATTCTAGCGGCCTCATATAGTGGTGATTTAATAATGAAGTCCAACCAAGTGCTCTCACTTTTATATACAGAAATGTATTAATTGCCCGTGTTTCAGGCTTCCTGGGGGATCTTCCGCGAGATAGTTATTGCAGTGGCGTAGCTAGACATGCCCGGGTCCCCGGGCAAAAAAAATTCAGGGCCCCATTAATATTAATACTGACTAGAGTTTTTTTTTTTTTTCCCCTCCCTCCCTCCCTCCCTCCCTCCAATCTTCTCCCTGATCCTCTATCTCAGGGGTGCGGGCGAGATTATCTGCAGGAGGCGCGGGGTTACAGAGGCCCTGTGCGCTTCCCGAAGTCATTTAAATTACATGGCAGGGAAGCGGCGAAGGCCACTGTACACTTCACTTAACCTTGGTTCAGACGGCTTCTGGAGACGCGTCGCCATGGCAATGTGACGTCACATTGCGATGGCAACGTGACGCCCAGAATGCCGGAACCAAGGTAAAGGGTAGGGTGGGAGCACGGAGAGCGGGACAGCCAGCAGGAGGGCGCAGTAGAAAAAGATTGCGCTCCCCTGCTCTATCTCATCATCCCTCCTCGTCATCATCCCTCATCATCATCATCTATACCCCATATCATCATCTATACCCCTCATCATCTCTCCTCCTTATCATCTCTCCTCCCCCCATCATCTCTCCACCCAATCTTCTCTCTCTCCTTCCTCCCCCCCATCCTCTCTCCTCTCTCTCTCTCCTCCGTGCCCTCCCATATATACACACAAACACTACACCATATACACATACCAAACATGCAACATTAGTGTAACACACACATACCATATACAAATACACATGTATATTCAACATATAAAAAAAACCACAAAATATACATGCACATAATGCATGAAACATGCATATATATATATATATATATATATACACACACACACACACACCAACACAGACACACACTTACCAACACAGACATACGGAACCGGGAGATGCAGAGAGGAGCAGCTATGGAGTGCTCTGCAGCGCCACCTGCAGCCCTGAAGTGGTTACGCAGGAAAATCTCCCTTTCTGTGATCAGCTCTGCACTCCACAGCCGGCATCCTCCGCTCTCCTACCTGCCCAAGCCTGTCTCGTCCAAAGAGAGACAGACGGGACGTCGACAGGGGGGGGAGAGCGGCCCTCCAAGAGTGCGGGCCCAAGGGCTGTAGCTACGCCCCTGAGTGATAGTGACAGTAATGCATTTCTGTATGTACATTGAACTTCTGGTGACAGTTTATCCTCCTGTTCACTGCAGCTGACCCCAATCAAAGTATTGTTGCCTCCCCTTTAGTGACTCTGTGTGTGTGTCTCTGTCTCTGAGTGTGTGACTCTGTGAGTGGAGCAGATGTCAAGATAAACACAGAAAATGGTGTTTGACGGGTGTCTCCTGCTTGCTGCGGTGGTATTTTTCCCAAGTAATGCAGTGCAGTCCAGCTCTGCTTTCGTATCCTATCAGAATAAACAGGACTGCCTTTCTCCCCACTCCCTCTCCTCACTCTAGAGTCCAAGGCGTGGGAAGTCGACACTTGCCGGGGCCATTACAACAACGTCTCGTGCGCCGTCTTTCACCCCCGCCAGGAGCTTATCCTCAGTAACTCGGAGGACAAGAGCATACGAGTCTGGGACATGTCTAAAAGGTGAGCTGTGAGCGTGCAGAGCCACATCCGTTCAGACACGGCTTCAAAACCGCCAGAGAACAGTCGCAGCCAAATGTCGCGATCCCATTCCCTCCACTGTTGACGTTTTGGCGCCTGAAAGGTGAACAGTGGAGGGAATCAGATCGGGACTCTTCAGCTGTTGACAGTTTGTTTCGCCGTCGCCGGAGGTAGGTTAGGGGTTACATACCCTCGGCTCCCGCTCAAGCACGGCGAAATGTCCAGACGAACAAGTGTCCAGCGTCAACACGGCCGCAGTTGAATGTCCCAGGCTGGAGAGAATGGCCTTCACTTTATAACGTTTTTCTTTTATTCTTCTCCATAGGACGGGAGTCCAGACCTTCCGCAGAGATCACGATCGCTTCTGGGTGCTCGCCGCGCACCCCAATCTCAACCTTTTTGCCGCAGGTAACCTCTCTCTCACGTAGGCGCGTGTTGTTCTCGTCCGGCCAACTCGTTAAACATAGTGCAGTGCTGCAAGTAATGCAAATCCTGACCATGCAGCCTCCAGTGCTGTGGAACGTCTTTATAATGCTCAGAAGCTGAGAGCTGGTGATGGAAATAAGCACAGTGTCTTTATACTAATTGCGATAAACCGCCAGTTTATTGCATTTGGGCGGCGGCGTTCCTCCTGCTTTTTAGATAACTGCTCTGACTTCTCTGCAGCTTCTTATATTTCCGCTTTGAAACTATATGTTATTTGTGTGACGTACATTATTGCATCCTCAATGTGCATTATTAAGTCCGGTGTCTTGGATTCTAACTACATAATCTCCCTTTTCCAAATTCTATATAACAATCTGTCTGTGAGGAGGGTTACTGGCTCTGCACTTCTTTAACCCAGGCTGTGCTGAAAAAGCTGTAATACGGCAGGCAGAAGCTTTATAGGGTTCCATGTTAAAATGGGTAAGAAGTAATGAGTGACACACTGTGCTCATTTGCACGTCATTACAGAAAACAGAGTTCTGCCGGCGCACTTCCTAAGGGTCTCACAATTCAATATGCCGGTGCTCCTACATGCGGGGAAAATCCTGCAAGTCCCAAAAAATCGTGAAGGAATAGAAGAACCAACGTTTCGACTGCCACACCCTCACCTTGATAAAGACATTGTGGCAGATGAAACTTTGGTTTCTTTGGCTGCATTCAATTTCTCTTTTTTTTTTCCATGTCTGCCTGCCTTGGTGTTCCCATTTGCATGTCATTACCCAGAATCCCTGGCTGCAGTGGAAGCACTGTTTGCTAAGCGATAATGGGGAAATGCATGGTTGCAGATCTGTCTGAGACAAGTGAATGCGCCACGAGTGATCTTTTTATATAGTGCACACCTTACGTTGGAACTTTTTTTGTCACTTTTTTTTACCCACCATAACTTTTTCAATGTATGCTAATACCTCATCCAGAAATAGACTCCGGCACTCCATATCATGTTTCCATTGTTGTATCTATTCCCAGGGCATGATGGAGGGATGATCGTATTCAAGCTGGAGAGAGAGCGCCCGGCCTACGCAGTCCACGGGAACATCCTGTATTACGTGAAGGACCGCTTCCTCCGCCAGCTGGACTTCAACAGCTCCAAGGATGTAGCCGTCATGCAGCTGAGAAGGTGAGGCGTTGGTGGGATCAGGGGTCGGAGGCAGGTGGGCACAGTGTTCCTGATTCTCCGCTCGCCCCTGTGTGGTTAATCACACGACCACTAGCGTGGGCTAGCAGAAGAGTTGGGGAAATTGGTCAAGACTCGAGCGCTGTTCAGTCATTGGCTGCATTACTTTCTGTGTGCTTCCTTTTTTATTCCTCTTGTATTTAATGATCAGTTCTGCGTTCGTTAAACTGGAGCTGGTGGCGGTAATCCGATAAGTGATGTTACGTCCCCATAGCGGAAATAGAAAAGTATCTCACGCCACCGGATGTTTACAAACGTGACATTCTGCGGAGAATTCGAGGGCAGAAAACCATACAGATTAACAAACCACATATAAAAAGAGGGGGGGTGGGGGGGGAGCAAATATATCCACTATCGTTGTCTTCTGTACTTCCCTGTCCGATCCAAATCGTATACGGTTTATCAGGAACATGACACAGGACAGAAGTGATGATATTACATGTTTTATGCCGGTTGACCTTTTGTGTTCTGAGACAATAAACACTTAATATCGTCACTTTTGTCGGAATGGGACCTTTCGGCCACAGACTGACCCTCCGCCACCACTGGCCACTTCTAAGGCAACCACCGCACCCCCCCCCCTGGAAAATCTTGCGACCCCCAGTTTGCGCACCCCTGGGTTAGGGTTTTTTAGGATAAGGCCTAGGGTAGGGAGTTTAGGCTCTTACCTTAGCAGCTGCAGATCCCGGCGGCGGTCTAAGTCGTGGTGAAGCGCCGGTGGCCATTTGGTCGCGGAAAACCAAACTTTTATAGTAATTATTTTTTCTAATTTTTTTTGTTTTTTCATTTAACCAAGCCCGGAAACCGCCTTTTAGGGCATTAACTACTTGAAGGTGCAGCCATTTGAACGGTCTGATTATATATGTATATCTTATTATTATTTATTTTTTAAATAAATATTTTTTTTTATTTTTATACCCTCAGCGGCTCCAAGTTTCCTGTTTTCAACATGTCGTACAATCCGGCTGAGAACGCCGTCCTGCTGTGCACGGTGAGCAGCTGGAAGGGCAATCATCGGCCCTTACAGGCGCAATCCCTCGCGGTTGACCACGCGTCATAATTGTGTAAAGCATTGAGCAGTCAGACTGACTTTCCTAAGACCTGCGTAAAGCGGAGATTCGGCAAACTCCGTTTCTCTGGAAATGAATCACACACTCCTTTTACTTCAGGACCATGAATGGGGGCAAGTATTTCCTCCACCCTTATCCTACGCTGCCCATGAGGATTTCCTGCACCATTTTAAGACCCAACCGGATTAGCCAATTACTTGTTGGCAGAAAAATAGCAAAGTATTAGAAAGTGTGGGAACAGGATGAGAAGAGGAAATGGAAGTATATATGCAAGGAAAGCGAGATTTTCGTTAATTTGGAGGGGCTTTTCCAGTTTAAAGCGGGAATTCCCCCATATAATAAAAATCAGCAGTGATGAAATAATCTGATAGTTCAAGTTAATAATAACTTTATTTCATATAGCGCTTTTCTCCCAATGGGACTCAAAGCGCGTCCCAATTACAGTATAGCGCGTGGTACGCTGCACGTAGAAATGTTAGACACAGTCCCGGCCCAGGTTGAGCGTGCAATCTCTTTTTGGTGCCTGAGGCACAAGGAGATAAAGTGACTTGTTCAAGGTCACAAGGAGCTGACCCCAGGTTGAGCCAGGTTTGTCCTCAGATTCAACCTCTGTCGTTGTTTTCCAGTCAGTGTTTTTAGACACTAAGCCACTCCTGCCGTTGGGTTTATATATGCACTGACATTAGCTTATGACCATGTCAAGCTATGCTGTCTTAATGTCTAAATGAGTGTCAGAGGCAGTCGCCATTTTAATCTTCCAGAGTGCAATTATTATTATTTTTTTTTTAACAATCCGTAGAATTTAACATCGGGATTTAAATGAATTTCTGAAAACGGCAGCAAAAGGTTAAAAAGAAAGGCGACCTCTATAAAATTGCTCTTAATACCAGGGCAATGTTTCCTAAAGTCCAGTGTCCTTTCACGCAGAGAGCCAGTAACCTGGAGAACAGCACCTATGACTTGTACACAATCCCCAAGGATACGGACTCCCAGAATCCTGATGGTAAGAGCCGGGCACTTGCGTTTTGGTTCACCCAGATAAGTGGATTCAACCTAGCACTCGATTGCCATATAACGCACACGTGAGATGCTTCATAAAACAAGCAGATGTTTATTGAAACCTGTATCAGAATGGCGTCACTGAAATGGGACTGCTATTACGGGTGTGATGTAAAACCGTTATATTTATTTACCATAGAGCAGGGGTGTTCAATGCCAGTCCTGAAGACCCCCTAAATTTTTAATTGAGCGTTTTTGTACACACAAATTAAGGTAAACAAAACATACAACACAGAAAAAAGGGGGTATACAGTAATACAAATAAACTGGTTGTGGAACAATAGAGAAAAGGGAGATCGGGGAGGGGGGGGAGGGATAGCATTTGTACCAATATAGCACTGTACACAACAATTTAAATACCACATGTATCGCTCTGTTAAAAGTATTCTAGTCTATATATGGGGATATACCTGCATGGCGGAACCAAGAAGCCCAAATCTCAGAGAATTGCGAGGTAGAGCCGTTCAGATAGGCTGAGAGTTTTTCCATATAGACTATATGCCAGATTTTGTTATTTATTTGATTTAAGGATGGGGGGGCCGGTTGTTTCCAATTTTTGGCAATTGTACACCGTGTAGCGTTTACAATTTGGGATATTACTCTAGCTTTTTTTTTGCAGATATTAGCCATTGGTTTTCCTAGCAATATATATACTGGGTCGTGTGGGACAGAGATTTCTAGTATCTTGTGTATTAAGATGAACACTTCCGTCCATGTTTGTTGGATTTTGGGACATGACCAGAATATGTGCAGTATATTCCCCACTTCACCACAACCACTCCAGCACAGAGGGGAAACACCTGGGAGAAAAGAGTGCAGCCTGGCAGGAGTCATATACCATCTGAATATTAACTTGTAAATATTCTCCTTAATCACAACGCACGATGAGTTTTTGGAAGCAGCTTCCCAGATGTCTTTCCAGATATCGAGGTCTATACAGACGTTAAGATCCTTTTCCCAGGATACCATATAGTTATCGGGGGTTTGGTTGTTCTTGATAGAGGATAGACTGTGATATATATTCTGGAGATAATGCCCTTTGTGTGGGGCTGGTGTAGACACCAGTCCTCATACAAAGTTAAAGCCTGGGGTTTGCTTGGTTTGTAGACTGATTGGATATAGTGCCTAACCTGGAGAAATCTGAAGAATTCGGAGGAGGGGATATCATGGTTTGTTTGTAACGAAGCGAATGGGGGGACTTTCCCTTGGGTGAGGATATCCTTAACTCTTGTGAGTCCTTTTTGAACCCAGGTATGGGAGTGCGGGTTTCCTGTGTAGAAAGGAAGGGAGGGGTCCGGGAATAGGGGTTGCATGAGGGAAGAGGTATCGGTTAGTTGGAACTTGGTTTTGATGGAATCCCAGAGATTACAGGCAAAGGATATCACGGGTTCTTGTAAATCTCAGGTGGTCTAGACTTTTTATTAAGCCAGAGAAGATTTTTTTATTTGACATGGGGAACAAATCAAGTCCTCTATCTCGAGGTTTTAAGGATATCCCAGCTTCAGCACAAATGGCTCAATCAGTCCCTGCTTCAGCACAAGTTGCTCAACCAGTGGCTCAGCCTTTGATTGAGCCACCTGTGCCTAAGCAGGGACAAATTGTGTCACCTGTGCTGAAGCTGGGATATCCTTAAAACCTGACCTGTTAGGGGGTTTTGAAGACTGGAGCTGAGCAGCACCACACATCCAGCTAGATTATTAGCAATGATCTCATACTAGGAAAAGAGCGCTCTTTCAGAAAAGATTGGTGTATTATGACATTATAAGGTTTTTTTGTTTTTTTCAATACTGGAAGGATACACACGTTGGAAGTCCCTGCTGTTAGGGCAGAGCTTAAAAAAATAGTACCTGCAATATATGTGACCCTAGAATATCTCCTTATTTCTGTGCGTCCCAAGAGATGGCCGCACATTCACACCTTGCACAGCTACTGAGTTTGCTTTCTCTCCTCAGCCCCGGAAGGGAAGCGTTCGTCTGGTCTGACAGCCGTGTGGGTAGCAAGGAATAGATTTGCAGTCCTGGATCGCATGCATTCTGTGAGTCTCTGCCTCCGGGGGGGTGCGTGTGCTTGGGGTGTGTGTGCTTTCGCCTGCTGTGTCTGTGACGGCAAGCAGCGTCGCTGTTTTGCACTAATGGCCATAACTATCCGCACCCCACCAAAGCCAGCACAGTGCGACTGATACATATGCTGGGGGAGGCGGGGGGCTCGTTCACTCACATCTTCCTCTTTCTGTTTGGTAACCTGTGCACCGGTCCTCTCTTCTTTCCCACTGCAGATCCTCATCAAGAACCTGAAGAACGAGATCACCAAAAAGGTCCAGGTGCCTAACTGCGATGAGATTTTCTACTCCGGAACCGGCAACCTGCTGCTCAGGGACTCCGACTCCATCACTCTGTTTGATGTGCAGCAGAAGCGGTACGGGTCGGGCAGATGGCTGAGGCATTGTGGGCTATTCTTGCTGGTGGAATAGGCTTTTTGTCCTGTACTGTATGAGCTAGTCAGTTGAAGGCCAACTTCCATCCAAGCGATGGCGAGGAACATGGTCACTTCAGTGCCAGTTTGAGCAGAATATGGGAGTATACACTTTGTATATGGTCATCTAGGTTATAATAATGCAACATTGAAACCTCGGTTCCAACGCATGTTTATCTACCCGTGCAGCACGCTGGCGTCCGTGAAAATCTCCAAAGTGAAGTATGTTATCTGGTCTTCTGATATGTCGCATGTGGCTCTTCTTGCCAAGCACGGTAAGGCTCCTGCTTCTGTGCTGCATAATGTGTTCAGTCCACAGCTTCGGCTAAAGCAGTCTCTTGCACACCATCGGGAGGTTGTAAACTCTGTTTGGTGCATCCAGGACCGGGGCGGTTGCCCAGGGTGGCACATGTTGATGGGCGGGAGCAGAGCAAGCTGCTCTCCTCTGCCTCCACTGCAGCTAGAACGGCTATTAAGGTCAGTGGAGGGGGAGGCAAAAACAGGCGGGGGGTTGAAAAACGGAATGAGGGGATAGGTAGGGAAAGGATTGTGTCGGGCAAGTCCAACTAACATACAAACGATTCCGGAAACAACATTTTTTTTAGGGAGGGGGCATATGGTTGAAGGTTCGCCAAATACCCTTGCATCGGCCCTGGGTGCATCTAAACCATGCACAAAAAAGCACCCATTATTTTTAAGCAGCATGAGACAAGACACAATTGAGTTATTAGAGAAGTTTGTTTTTTAATAGTAACATGGAGATGAATGGCTGGTACCATCCCCTCTGCCCATCCCCTCTGCTGTTGGTTGAATTCCTCCTCGCTGCTTTCAGTTTTTGCAGCTGGTAATTGGCTTTAAACCTGAAACATTACACTGCGCCTGATGTGGTGCGACATTGCGTGTCTTTCAAGAGACACCAGTAAAAGTCCTACAATTAAATACTGTAGTTATATTGTGTCGTCGTGATTTAGTTTGCATTTTATACACACTTTTAAGCCCATTAACCTTTCTACTCTGTACTCTCTATATGACACATTCATACGTTAGAGTGTAAGTTCTTCAGGCCAGGAATTCTCCCTCCTTTTTGTATGTCTGATTCTCATACTGTAGTTTCCCAGTTGTGGAATTGGCGTGTATTAAATGTGTACCTTGTTTAGTAAGTACATGATAGTGGATGAGACGAAGGTGCTTGGTTATTGTAGTTATATATCCTCGCCTCCTCCCTATAGCCATCATGATCTGCAACAGGAAGCTGGATTCTCTCTGCAACATTCATGAGAACATCCGGGTGAAGAGCGGAGCCTGGGATGAGAGCGGAGTGTTTATCTACACAACCAGCAACCACATCAAATACGCGCTAACCACCGGGTAAGCCGCGGTCAATGGGAGGAGCTCCAACTGCCGCAGCTCTGTCTTTAAAGCGGCAATCCAAACGAGCGGGGTTTTTTTTCTTTTTTTTACGTAGTATTGAAGCAGGAGGCTGAACCCCATTAATTTCGGCTCCGCGGACCCCCTGCTTCCAGAGATACTTGCCTCCGTAGGGGGTGCCGGTAGCCCCCCGGCTCGGCTGCCAGGGTTCACATAATGGCGGTTTTTCAAAGCTCCTACGCCATGCGTGAGCTTTAAACTTGCAGGAGATACCTGCACCTCTTTCCAAGATAAGTTTCTCTAGGGGGGAGGGGGTACCGGGAGCTTAAATGAATGGGGTTCAGCTCCGGAGACGACCTGCTTTAACCCGAGGAAGAATATCATAAACGGCTTGGATTGCTTCTTCAATGTCCTCTTGAAAAATTTTATATTAACTTTTGCCCTAGTGGACATAACCAAAATGACGCTTAAGCATGGATATATCTGCATGTTCTTCTCCGGTATCGGGAAGCAGCTGTTCTAAAGTGTGGCATGTCTGTATAACCCAGGTGTTACTGGTAGAGACTGTATGTACAGTGTATTGCACGCCGCTCGGTATTTGGGACGTGTTGATGGTATGCACATGACTGGATCCAGTTGTATCACAGCTGTATCTCTCTGCGTATTTGGTTCGGTTACAGAGATCACGGTATCATTCGAACACTGGACCTGCCCATTTACATCACGCGTGTGAAGGGAAACAACGTGTATTGCCTGGACCGGGAGTGCCGACCTCGGGTGCTCACCATCGACCCCACAGAGTTCAAGTTTAAGATGGCTCTGATCAACAGGAAGTACGACGAGGTAAGAGGTTGTCCATGCTTGCAGGAGGATGGTATGGAGGTACATTGGCATTATCAGCCAGCCTGCGGTGGTGGAGCCTGATTTAGCAGTGTAATATCGTTCTAGGTCTTTTTCTGTCAGATATAGGTTTATCTGTCCAAGGGAATCTAATTCCACCTCTATACAACTTGAACTAGGCACCGGGCAAGACGATCCACAGATTTGGAACTCAGAAAATGAAACGAAGCTGTCACCAGTTGCACGCATTCAGTGCAGGGGAATTGCTGTATTTGCCCGATTTTATATAGGGCTTCCCCAAAAATAAGGCGACCTAATTTTAGAAACAGCTGGAAAGGAAACAGTTTACACGCTGTCTCTCTGTCCCTCTGTCTCTCTGTGTCTGTCTGTCTTTCTGTCTGTGCGTCTCTCTCTCTCTGTGCGTCTCTCTCTCTGTCTGTGCGTCTCTCTCTCTGTGTGCGTCTCTCTCTCTGTCTGTGCGTCTCTCTCTCTGTCTGTGCGTCTCTCTCTCTGTCTGTGCGTCTCTCTCTGTCTGTGCGTCTCTCTCTGTCTGTGCGTCTCTCTCTCTCTGTGCGTCTCTCTCTCTCTCTGTGCGTCTCTCTCTCTGTCTGTGCGTCTCTCTCTCTGTCTGTGCGTCTCTCTCTCTGTCTGTGCGTCTCTCTCTGTCTGTGCGTCTCTCTCTGTCTGTGCGTCTCTCTCTGTCTGTGCGTCTCTCTCTGTCTGTGCGTCTCTCTCTGTCTGTGCGTCTCTCTCTCTCTGTGCGTCTCTCTGTCTCTGTCTGTGCGTCTCTACCTGCATCCCGGTTTGAGCTTCCTGCCACAAGCAACTTGGCTACTTCAGGCCCCTCAAGTCGAGCTTCCTCTATTATCCCTCCTATCTCATACATCCGTCTGCGCGTTGGCTTGCAAGGTGGGTGGGGCCCGATTATAAGCAGAGTATGTACTTTACTGGGGGGAAAAACAGCGCCTTATAGCTGCGCAAAACCTGTACCATGCAGAATGCTTGTGTAGCGCACTTATTCATTGAACTGCAATAGTGCCAGTCTGGTTACTTTTGGGTGTTTCCATCCACCTGCACTAGCCATAAGTTGGAAATGTAATGCTTCTCTCATGCCATTTCAGGTCCTGCACATGGTGAGGAACGCCAAGCTGGTGGGGCAGTCCATCATCGCCTACCTCCAGAAGAAGGGTTACCCTGAGGTGGCACTGCACTTCGTCAAGGACGAGAAGACTCGTTTCGGCCTGGCACTGGAGTGCGGAAACATTGAAGTAGGAAGCGTCGGATAGGCAACCGCTTAACCCAGGGGGTTCTCAACTCCAGTCCTGAAGACCCCCCAACAGGTCAGCTGGTTAGGATATCTGCTTCAGCACAGGTGGGTCAGTCCTTGACAGAGCCACCTGTGCTGAAGCAGCGTTACCCTGAAAACCTGATCTGTTGGGGGGGTGGGGGGGAGGAGAAAGGAGTCTTGACTGAAGTTGAAAACACCTGGGTTAACCCCTTATTTTATCCGGTTAAACATTTAATTGAGCTTTTCATTAGACGCACGAACAGATAAAAATATCCTTCTGTTACATGAGAAAATCATAAAAACTATCAGATCTGAAATAATATTGAATTTCGGACAAAACCCTGTCCTGTTCAGGCGACTATAAGGTATCATAGCTAAACATTGTAGAAAAATAAAAATGAAGAGTGGGGTAAACAGAAGTGAGGGATAGAATATAATAATATATTTATTTTTTATTTCCTGTCCAAAAAAAGATGCTTGCCTTGCCCACCAGATACAAAACCGTATAGCGCAATCTATGAATGGAGCCGTCCTTCCTCAAGGACACCGATCTCCCTTAAAGCAGCAAGCTAAGGTGGCAGTTTTTTTTTGCAATTTTTAAAAAAATATATATATATATATGTATGGGATTGATGCAGGGGGTCCCCGGAGAAAAACCTTGTTAATTTCAGATCCAGCGACCCCCTGCTTCTGGAGATACTTACCTGCGAGTTAGGTGCCAGTAACTGCTCTCCTTGGTTACCAGGGTTGAAATATGTCCACTCTTAAGTGATGTCCCGCGCTGCAAGCCAATAGGAAGCTGTGGCGGCGTCATCAGTGTGGCTTCCTGTTGGACCATGTGACGTGGGAGCTTTAAACTTTAAAGCCCAGCTTCCTGAGCCGGAGCGGCTACCGGCACTTAATTCAGAGGTATCTTCGGATGTACGAGGTCCCCGGAGCTGAAATGAATGGTGTTCCGCTCCGGAGACCCCCTGCTTCAATTCTATATTTAAAAATAAAATAACAACCTTTAAAAAAAAAAAAAAAAAATGTTGCTGGCTTGGATGGCTCCTTTAAACAGCCACTAATATAAATCTAGTCATTCAAAAAATTAGTTTAAAGCACGCTATAAATGAAAGAAGGGTTTTACTTTGATTTATTATCATTTACAAGATTAAACAGGTACATGACGTTTTGTACCAAATACAGAAGAATTTCCAATGCATCTGATCTCAGACGCGCTATTAGAGAGGGTTGGGGTTTTCTTTACAATGCATCTGATCTCAGACGCGCTATTAGAGAGGGTTGGGGTTTTCTTTACAATGCATCTGATCTCAGACGCGCTATTAGAGAGGGTTGGGGTTTTCTTTACAATGCATCTGATCTCAGACGCGCTATTAGAGAGGGTCGGGGTTCCTTACAATGCATCTGATCTCAGACGCGCTATTAGAGAGGGTTGGGGTTCCTTACAAAGCATCTGATCTCAGATGTGCTATTAGAGAGGGTTGGGGTTCCTTACAATGCATCTGATCTCAGACGCGCTATTAGAGAGGGTTGGGGTTCCTTACAATGCATCTGATCTCAGACGCGCTATTAGAGACGGTTGGGGTTTTCTTTACAATGCATCTGATCTCAGACGCGCTATTAGAGAGGGTTGGGGTTCCTTACAATGCATCTGATCTCAGACGCGCTATTAGAAAGGGTTGGGGTTCCTTACAATGCATCTGATCTCAGACGCGCTATTAGAGAGGGTTGGGGTTCCTTACAATGCATCTGATCTCAGACGCGCTATTAGAGAGGGTTGGGGTTCCTTACAATGCATCTGATCTCAGACGCGCTATTAGAGAGGGTTGGGGTTCCTTACAATGCATCTGATCTCAGATGCGCTATTAGAGACGGTTGGGGTTTCCTTACAATGCATCTGATCTCAGACGCGCTATTAGAGAGGGTTGGGGTTCCTTACAATGCATCTGATCTCAGACGCGCTATTAGAGAGGGTTGGGGTTTTCTTTACAATGCATCTGATCTCAGACGCGCTATTAGAGAGGGTTGGGGTTCCTTACAATGCATCTGATCTCAGACGCGCTATTAGAAAGGGTTGGGGTTCCTTACAATGCATCTGATCTCAGACGCGCTATTAGAGAGGGTCGGGGTTCCTTACAATGCATCTGATCTCAGACGCGCTATTAGAGAGGGTTGGGGTTCCTTACAATGCATCTGATCTCAGATGCGCTATTAGAGACGGTTGGGGTTTCCTTACAATGCATCTGATCTCAGACGCGCTATTAGAGAGGGTTGGGGTTCCTTACAATGCATCTGATCTCAGACGCGCTATTAGAGAGGGTTGGGGTTCCTTACAATGCATCTGATCTCAGACGCGCTATTACAGACGGTTGTGGGTCCTTACAATGTATCTGATCTCAGACGCGCTATTAGAGACGGTTGGGGGTCCTTACAATGTATCTGATCTCAGGCGCGCTATTAGAGAGGGTTGGGGTTCCTTACAATGCATCTGATCTCAGACGCGCTATTAGAGACGGTTGGGGGTCCTTACAATGTATCTGATCTCAGACGCGCTATTAGAGAGGGTTGGGGTACCTTACAATGCATCTGATCTGACGCGCTATTAGAGAGGGTCGGGGTCCGCAGAATTTGACAGTATAATTATAGGGTTCCTTAACACAAAATTTGATCTAGTGCATGGAAACGGTGGTAACCTTCTGTCAGTCCAACTCCATGTGTTGGATACCGTAGGCGGTTTATCTTTGCACCTCTCCGACGGCTTCTCTTCCATTCCTCGGCAGATCGCTCTCGAAGCGGCCAAAGCCCTGGACGACAAGAACTGTTGGGAGAAGCTGGGGGAGGTGGCCCTGCTGCAGGGGAACCACCAGATCGTGGAGATGTGTTACCAGCGTACCAAGAACTTCGACAAGCTCTCCTTCCTCTACCTCATCACCGGCAACCTGGAGAAGCTGCGCAAGATGATGAAAATCGGTAAGCCCGACTGCACGAGGATAATACAAAAGGGCGCAATCCTCCGGGTGACAATTCCATGTACATTCTGCTTGAAGAGGCTGAGATCCGTTCTGGCGAAGGAAAGTCTTCCGCGCCATTCGTCTCACCAAGGCTCCTGTTCTTCAGGACCGTTCATTATCATCCTCTTGCACTGCAGTTTTGGATAATCGGTATGAACCAGGGGTGGGCGACTCCAGTCGTCAAGGGCCACCAACAGGTCAGGTTTTCAGGATATCCCTGTGCCACCTGTGCTGGAGCAATCAGTCCCTATTCTAGCACAAGTGGCTCAGTCACTGATTGAGCCACCTGTGCTGAAGCAGGGATATCCTGAAAACCTGGCCGGTTGCGGACCCTTGAGGACTGGAGTTGCCCCCCCCCTGGTGTAAACTGATGTTTTGAAGATGGAAGAAGGAACAGACTTGTAGGGAGTGGTGTGTCTCCGAAATGGGTAGTGATTATCTCTCCCATTAAGTGATAGTTTTCATGCTCCTTCAGTTCTTTGTGCTTTAAACAATTGTAGCAATGTGATATTACTGTGCTACCGCTACAGGCACCAAAACCATAGAGATTAAGCTCACCTGGACAGCCTCTGTCTAACATTCCCATGTACTGCGTACTTCGTACTATATTGTATTTGTGATGCGCCTTGTGTCCCATTGGGAGAAAAGCGCTATATGAAATAGTTAATAGTTTTATTATTAAAGTTATTACTTTCTTGGCTCAGAAATGCTGAACTTGTTAAATTAATCCTTCTGCTGTTGCATGTGTTTCTGTTCACTTGTGTGTGAAGTTTCCACGGGAGAAGGAGCGGCTCAGTGAGTAAAAACACTGACTGGCACGGAGTGTGTAGCATGGGAACCTGGTTCAATTCCCGGTGTTGGCTCCTTGTGACCTTGGGCAAGTCACTTTATCTCCCTGTGCCTCAGGCACCAAAAACATAGTTTGTAGGCTCCACAGGGCAGGGACCTGTGCCTGCAAAATATCCCTGTAAAGCGCTACGTAAAACTAGAAGCGCTATACAAGAACAAACAATTATCACCTGTTGCTATCCAGATCGCCTTCAGTATTGAGCCAAAACGCTGTTCACCTGTACGTTACGTATCCATACATTTTGCATTTCATCTTTTTCTCGTGTGAAAGCTGAGATCCGTAAGGACATGAGCGGGCAGTACCAGAACGCCCTGTACCTGGGAGATGTGGATGAAAGGGTGAGGATTCTGAAGAATTGCGGACAGAGTAAGTGGTGTTGTCCTGTTACACGTGCAACCTGTGTCTGTCCATTGCCTTCCGGGGCTAAGTATCCAATCTCCTTGCCTCGTTAGAGTCTCTGGCATATCTCACTGCTGCCACCCACGGCGTGAATGAGGAAGAAGAGAATCTGAAGGAGACCTTTGACCTGGAAAAAGAAATAGTAAGTGGGGTTTTTTTTTTTAGCGATCTAAAAAGGGAATCTTCGACTATACCAACAAAAAAAGGGGGGGGGGAGAGGGGAAAAATAATCCATTTTAGCCCTTTCCCTGAAAGGAGGTCTTGGCATCTTGGCTTGCTTCTCTCGTAGAGGTTTAGTGTAGTATACATTACAAATGATGCATTTCATTGACAATAACCTACCATACCCAATAATTGTTCAATAAGTTAATTCATTTTCTTTGGCACCATGCTTTGTAGATTTGATCTAATATGCCAGGGGTGGCCAACGCCAGTCCTCAAGGGCTGCAAACAGGACAGGTTTTCAGGATATCCCTGCTTCAGCACAGGTGACTCAACCAGTTCTTGTTTCAGCACAGGTAACTCAGTGATTGAGCCACCTGTGCTGAAGCAGGCATAGCCTGAAAACCTGACCTGTTGGTGGCCCTTGAGGACTGGAGTTGGCCGCGCCTGTAATATGGGAGTCAGACATTGAGCGAGTAGTCATTCAGCCTATGTCCTTGACATGCATGTTATGTCTGCTAATGAGACCCTACTTGTGGAAAGCCGCGCTGTTTATTCTCACCTTTTATTTTCGGTAGATTCCGGAGGTTGACCCCGATGCAATGCTGCTCCTGCCCCCTCCTCCTATAATGCCTCTGGACACCAACTGGCCACTGCTGACCATGTCCAAGGGCTTCTTTGAAGGATCCATGGCAAGCAAAGGTGAGAATTGGGTTAAGACTTCACCTGCTAAATAGGATAATGCCATGTAACTAAAAAGAGTGACCTCCATCATTGGCAGCTGTGCCCATAGAAGAACCATCCCACCCAAAGGTTCTGTCCGACTACTACCTGCCCAGAGCCTTCTAAGACCTTGTAATGTGTGGTAGGTCACCCTTGAAACGGGATACTGACTGGGTGGGATTAAGTAACCAGGGTTATTTATTGAGCTTCTCTGGTAAGAGATGTGTCCCCGCATTACACTGCCCATTCCGCAAGTGAATTGCCTTTCATTGGCTGGTTAACGGTAATCCTGTCTCCATCATGCAGGTAAAGGGGGCGTGCTGGCCGCTGACATCGACATTGACACGGTGGGGGGAGAAGGCTGGGGAGAGGACGCAGAGCTGCAGCTGGATGAAGGTGAGCATGTCCCCCCTTCCCTTACCGTTCACCCTTCCTCCGCCTGCTTACGTACGAGGGGATAAGCCTGGAAATGTTGTCTGGTGTTGTAGATGGCTTTGTCGACGCCGGGGAAAACCTTGGAGACGAGGGAGCTGGGAAAGGACACGAAGAAGGGGGCGGATGGGACGTGGACGAGGACCTGGATCTTCCGCCTGAGCTTGTAAGGGAACCGGCTTCTGGAAACTGAATAGATGTGAAATGTTTGGCAATGGACACGCAAGATCCTATGAATAAATGGAGATGTGTGTATGCCCTTGGCCTAAGCGTTAAGAAGCAGTATTTATTATACCTGTAGTCTATATGCTGGCTTAAAGGAGCAATTCATGCTTTGTTGTTTTTTATTGTTGGGGTTTTTAACATAGGATTGAAGCAGGGGGTCTCTGAAGCTGAACCCCATTCATTTCAGCACCGGGGACCCTCTGCTTCTCGATATACTTCCCTCCGAAAGGTTGCAAGTATCTGGGCAAAGTTTAAACCTCCCGTGTCACACAAGCCAATAGGAAGACGAAACCTGATGTCACGGCTTCTTCTTGGCGTGCAGGGAGCGGGAGCTTTGAAACTCCGCCATTAAGTAATCCCTGGTAGCCGAGCGGCTACCGACACCCCTTACTGTGGTATCTCCGGAAGCAGGGGGTCTGAAATTAATGGTGTTCAGTTTCGGAGCCCCCATGCTTCGACCTTATGTTTAAAAAGCATCTCCCGCGTGGATTGCTGCTTTAATGCTGTAATATCATGCGTGCAGTACAGGTAGTCCTCGCTTTACGACGTTTCGCTTTCTGTCGGACGCGGTTTCCGACGGCGGCTAATGCAATGAAAAAATACATTATCCGCCTCAAGTTTTGCGTATCCAATGGAAATCGCCACCGGTTAACATTGGTCCCACTTTCCGACAATCTGCTATCCGACGGGTTTGCGGGACGCATTGTGCGGATAAGCGAGGACTCGTATATTCATACACACAGATCCAGCAAATGCCACTTTGCAATCAATACCGTTTCCATTCTCGCGCATCATTAGTTGGCAGCTGGTGAGATTAACCATTGATTGGCCAAATGCGGAGCTCAGAGATCTGGTTTTAGTCATTTTGGAAATCCGTGTTCCGCCGTCATAAGTGAGGGGAGACTTTTGAAATGTATAAGGGAGGCAGAAGCAGCTGACGCTTGTGTTTTGTGTCCTAGGATGTCCCCTCTGGCTCGTCTGGCACAGCCGAGGATGGGTTCTTTGTGCCGCCAACAAAGGGCAGCAGCCCAGCACAGGTAAGACCCCCTCATCTCTGCATTATATCCACAGCTGTAGGGACAGTCTCAAGCACCCACACAGGGTCACACTGCACTATGTCCCCAGCTGCAGTGACCTTCTGAGACACACAGGGTCACACTGCACTATGTCCCCAGCTGCAGTGAGCTTCTGAGACACACAGGGTCACACTGCACTATGTCCCCAGCTGCAGTGACCTTCTGAGACACACAGGGTCACACTGCACTATGTCCCCCGCTGCAGTGACCTTCTGAGACACACAGGGTCATACTGCACAGCCTCCTCATCTCTGGACTATGTCCACAGCTGCAGGGACAGTCTCGCGTACCTACACAGGGTCACACTGCATTATATCGCAAGAAGTGATGTACCGTGAACCGGGTAATTACCCGGTTCCCAGCTAACCCAGCGCTTTTTCAGCTACCCGGACATGATCCGGAAGCAGGGGGCTGGGCCCGGCACCGGGTAGGAACCGGCGCCGGGTAATGTCTGAGTAGCTGAAAACACTTCATCACTTACCTGCAGCCGGCGACGGAAGGTGAGGAAGACCACGGCGACATCTGGGAGCATCAGCAGAGGTCCTGGTGGGCGGTGGCAGCAACAGAAGTCCGTGTTCAGCCGGCGGGAGCTGCTGGAATCCAGCACACAGCTTTATACCAGTGTGAGCCGGGCTCCTCCCCGGCTGTGCAATAGGAACGCTCCTGCTCCGGTCACATGGTTCCCCGGCTCACACTGGTATCAGCTGTGTGCTGGATTCCTGCTGCTCCCGCCGGCTGAACATGGACTTCTGTTGCTGCCACCAGGACCTCTGCTGCTGCTCCCAGATGTTGCTGCGGTCTTCCTCACCCTACAGGTAAGTGCTGTCCGGGTAACCGGGTAACCGGTTACCCGGCCAGGTAAAATGACTCATTTTGCCCGAGTACCCGTTACCTGGTTCTCTGAAAAATTGGGACCCGGTACAACACTAATCCCAAGCTGCAGTGACAGTCTCGCGCACCCACACAGGGTCACACTGCACAGATCGGACCTGGGATTCTGGCCCAGTAAACACATGCGACTCCTTTCCTGCCGCACATTCAGACTGCAGAGCTTCTTTTCATGTTGCACAGCAGCACAAACTAGCACAGCTGTTTCAGAAGTTGGTATACTGTGGTGTTTGTGTTTGATAGCAAGAGAAGGCAACCTCGTGAGAGGAATCAGTGGAGCACTGCAAAGCAGGGTAGGGCGCAGATAAAAGCAGATAGAAACGGCACACCATAAATTAAAAATCTAATTTAATTAGTGACTGGAGACATAACAAAAGGAAACATAGTGCACTCTGACGTGTTTCGGGCCTTGGCCCTTTGTCAAAGAGTTTGTGTTTGCTTTGGCTTTGGTTTCCAGTGGGAAAATGCATAAAATATATTTGTGAGGCTCTTTTTTTCTAACATGACAGCACAGACCGATATTAACCACATTGTCAGAAGCCCCAACACTTGTCTGATACCCCTGTACGCACATGTATTGTTATGATCATTTATTTATAATGCACCAACATATTCCGTAGCACAGTACAATAGGGTCGGAAGGCAAACAACAATAAAATAACGAACATTAATATATAATGTTACGGTAGGTAAGGAGGGCCCTAACCCAAGGAGCTTGCAATCTATGAGGAATGCTAAGTGGAAAGATAAGGTATTAGGGAAAAGAAGGTTGGCAGAAAGCTGCTTGTTAATTGAGGGAGTTGGTGTTTGGAAATAATTAACTGGGAGTGTGTGGAGGTAGAGCTGTGAGAGCAGGTAATGTGTGAGGGAGTTGGGGAAGCAGTAAGTGGGAGTGTGTGGAGGTAGAGCTGTGAGAGCAGGTAATGTGTGAGGGAGTTGGGGAAGCAGTTAGTGGGAGTGTGGGGAGGTAGAGCTGTGAGAGCAGGTAATGTGTGAGGGAGTTGGTGTTGGGGAAGCAGTAAGGGGGAGTGTGTGGAGGTAGAGCTGTGAGAGCAGGTAATGTGTGAGGGAGTTGGGGAAGCAGTTAGTGGGAGTGTGCGGAGGTAGAGCTGTGAGAGCAGGTAATGTGGGAGTTGGCGTTGTTGGGGAAGCAGTAAGGGGGAGTGTGTGGAGGTAGAGCTGTGAGAGCAGGTAATGTGTGAGGGAGTTGGCGTTGGGGAAGCAGTAAGTGGGAGTGTGCGGAGGTAGAGCTGTGAGAGCAGGTAATGTGTGAGGGAGTTGGTGTTGGGGAAGCAGTAGGTGGGAGTGTGGATGTAGAGCTGTGAGAGCAGGTAATGTGTGAGGGAGTTGGCGTTGGGGAAGCTTTAATTGGGAGTGTGGGGAGGTAGAGCTGTGAGAGCAGGTAATGTGTGAGGGAGTTAGCGTTGGGGAAGCAGTAAGTGGGAGTGTGCGGAGGTAGAGCTGTGAGAGCAGGTAATGTGTGGGGGAGTTGGTGTTGGGGAAGCAGTAAGTGGGAGTGTGGGGAGGTAGAGCTGTGAGAGCAGGTAATGTGTGGGGGAGTTGGTGTTGGGGAAGCAGTAAGTGGGAGTGTGGGGAGGTAGAGCTGTGAGAGCAGGTAATGTGTGAGGGAGTTGGCGTTGGGGAAGCAGTAAGTGGGAGTGTGCGGAGGTAGAGCTGTGAGAGCAGGTAATGTGTGAGAGAGTTGGTGTTGGGGAAGCAGTAGGTGGGAGTGTGTGGAGGTAGAGCTGTGAGAGCAGGTAATGTGTGAGGGAGTTGGCGTTGGGGAAGCAGTAAGTGGGAGTGTGGGGAGGTAGAGCTGTGAGAGCAGGTAATGTGTGAGGGAGTTGGCGTTGGGGAAGCAGTAATTGGGAGTGTGGGGAGGTAGAGCTGTGAGAGCAGGTAATGTGTGAAGATGTATATCGAAGCATTTCCATCTGAAATATGTTGCCCAAGGCCAAGAACAACGCAGCTGTAACATCAGTGAATAGCAGTAAACGTCTGACACCCTTTTGTTAACGCCTTTGGGGTGACTTGGGTGTTATGTCCCAGAGATTCTGTGGTAGTGACGTCAGCTGCACAGCACAGAGATGTGAGACAACTAGAACTTTGCAGATCACAAGTGAATGTTCTCGCTGAGATAGCTCGGTTCAATTCAGTTAGCTCTTCTACCAGCAATCAAACGTATGAATACAGGCTCCAGGTTGCCTTTATTGGACCGCTTGTTACTCTGTTGTACATGTGCTAACATCTGTTTTTGCCCCTTTCCTCGCTGTCCCACAGGCTTGGTGCAACAACTCCCAGTTACCTGTTGATCACATCTTGGCAGGCTCTTTTGAAACAGCCATGCGGGTAAGTTATCCAAACCCACGCCCTAATAGGTTTGCGACCTTTACACCTACGGCATCCCACCTACAGCAGCGGCGACGTATGTCAGGGACGACTCAATTCCTTGTGTTTGTCTCCAGCTCCTTCATGACCAGGTGGGAGTGGTAAACTTTAGCCCCTACAAGCCGCACTTCCTGCAGACCTTCTCCCGTGGGCACAGCACCTACCAGGCACTGCCCGGCCTCCCTGCCATGTATGGATACCCTCACCGCAACTGGTAAGCAATTCTTCAAAGCGCTGATCTCCAGTTTGCATTATACCTCTCTTTCAAAGTCTTGAGTACGAGCATTGTAGCTCATACATTGCTGGGATTGTCCAGGTTATGTAGAGCAAGAGGCCCAAGAATTCAAACAGCTGTGCTTACCTGGGAAATATCCCATTAAAAGTATCCTATTCTAACAGCAGCTAGATACTGTATAGCAGCAGCTTGGAAACAGTCTGAACCTCCCAACAATTAACAAGTTATTAGTAGAGTTTGGGACGTATTATTGATGGGAAAAACTAACCAGTATGACCAACAATACTTATGAAAAATTGCTGGGGATATGGAATCTTTCAATAGAAAAATCTTCTAATGAATCTATATTTAAGGAATTAGTCAAGTGTTATAAATACCTCTGGTCTTGAGCCACCTGTGCTGAAGCCAGGGATATCCTGAAAACGTGACCTGTTGGTAGCTCTTGAGGACTGGAGTTGGCCACCCCTGCTCTAGACCAAATTGGTATTGATAGCACTTGACTCATTCCTTAACTATTTATTCATTTTAATAACTAGAACTCCAGACCCGGTGCTTATTTCCTCTAGACTCGAGATAATATTGAACGTGGTTTTCGCGTTACAGTCGTTACTATAAATAAGAGAAAATAAACTTCATCACTTGTCTCGCATGACTTTCTTCCCCCCCCCCCCCCCCATATAGGAAGGAAGCGGGTCTGAAGAACGGGCTACCCGCAGTTGGCCTGAAGCTCAGTGACCTGATCCAGCGCCTGCAAGTTTGCTACCAGCACACAACATCCGGCAAGTTTGAGGAGGCGGTGGAGAAATTCCGTCTGATCCTGCTGAGTGTTCCCCTTCTTGTGGTGGATAACAAGCAAGAGATATCTGAGGTGAGGGCACCTTACAACACCTTTAACCTCTGCAGTAGGATAATATGTGGCATCTACTGCAGTCCTGTTAAAGAAGGAAACCATAAACTTGTGAAACTTGTTGCTCAGCCTGTCAGACTTCAGGGTAGTAGGTTGTGCAGTTGACAGAAAGGTTTGCCAACAGCTAATACATTTATGATTATCCTAAGCGTTTCTTTTGCCTTGTTTATGTGTTTTGTGGGGCTTGCTCTAATTCCCCTTTAACAATCCTGCCAGGCTCAGCAACTCATCGCCATCTGCCGAGAATACATTGTGGGGCTGTCCATGGAAACGGACCGCAAGAAGCTTCCCAAAGACACACTGGAGCAGCAGAAACGCATCTGTGAGGTAGGCAGGTCAGGGGGGGACAGCGATTATATACTGACACGCCGAGGGAATCTCTTATCTATACAGGCATTACTTTGCGTGCACCTACACCATGTGAATACGCTTCATCTCCAGTCACTCGCTTTCTGCCATGATTCAACTGGGCCGACGTCATACTTGACACATTTCAACCGCCCACCCAACATCAGAGCAGGGGTCCGTGTGTATGACTGTTCTTAAATTGGGCTTTCTGCCCTTGAAGTTCTTCCTGTCGGCCCAGTCAGTAAGAGAAATGTCATTGAAATGGCCGGTGCTGTCGCGTTTACTGATCTAGTCACAAGGACCACGCCCGCTCATGTTTTCCCCCGTTTGAAATCCCTGGGAGGGGTATTGTTTTAAACCAGAGGTGCTCAACTGCAGTCCTCAAGTCTCCCCCCAACAGGTCAGGTGTTTAGGATACCCCTGCTTCAGCACAGGTGACTCAATCAGTCCCTGCTTCAGCACAGGTCAACCTCTGATTGAGCCACTTGTGCTGAAGCTGGGATATTCTTAAAACCTGACCTGTAGGTGGCGCTTGAGGACTGGAGTTGAGCACCCCTGGCTTAAACCATAGGATCTGCAGAATCACAAGGGTCCCAGAGCTGAGAGTGACATTTGTGTGCACAGCAGATAACATCCCACTTATGTGAAGTACAGAATTTTAGTAAGTTACGTTTGATTAAGAGCTCCATGTACACATTAGTCTGACCGCATGTACACATTAGTCTGACCGCACACAAGTGCCTGTGAACGAGCGCTGCAAGTCACTCTGTTCCCTTAACTCCTTTGCAGATGGCCGCTTATTTCACCCACTCCAACCTGCAGCCTGTGCACATGATCCTGGTGCTCAGAACAGCCGTCAACCTCTTCTTCAAACTCAAGAACTTCAAAACCGCCGCTTCCTTTGCCCGCCGGCTGCTGGAGCTGGGGCCCAAGCCAGATGTGGGCCAACAGGTAAGGGACCTGGGAGAAGCGACCGGTGCGCGTGTGATCTCAGGAGGTTGCCATGTTCCTTCCATTAAACCTCTGCCGTCCTCTTAACCAGACTCGCAAGATCCTGTCGGCCTGCGAGAAGAACCTCACTGACTGCTACCAGCTCAACTATGACATGCACAACCCGTTTGACATCTGCGCCGCCTCCTACCGACCCATCTACCGCGGGAAGCCCGTGGAGAAATGCCCGCTGAGCGGCGCCTGCTACAGTCCTGAGTTCAAGGGGCAGATTTGCAGAGTCACCACGGTAAGTAAAGGAGCTTGGACGTAGGTTTTTATTTTTCCCTTTACTGACAGTACAAATCCACAGGTCTCCCCATCCTCTAATGTTGAAGCCCCTTGCATTGTGATGCCTCAAATTGTACTTGTAGCACAGCCGATAACAACGGTGTTATCACCATCTCAACTGGGCAGGAATCCAGGAAGCATTCGGTATTGCATGCAAAGGGATGCAGCCTCCATGTCAACAGCACATACTCTCACCCAGAGGAGTAATTAGGTGTATTTTGCACCCGGGGCAAGTTCCACCAACTGTTCTCCCCCCGCCCTCCGCACAATGACAGACACGGACGCACAGCACACCTTTATACACACACACACACACACACACACACACGTACATTTCATGGAGAGCATGGCCGGGTCAGAAACCTGCAGCTCTGTGCCTTTGTTCCACCCCCAGCCTCTGCCACCCACTCTCTCTGCTCCCTCCTCGCTGCGCTAGCTAACAGCACCTGGTTCCTCTTTGCTGTTGCACTTTGTTTGGCTGCAGCACCGACTGAGGTAAACTCACTCCAGGGTGGGATTTCTGCACCCCCTATCAGGCTCGCCACACCCCCACCCTTAGTTTTCCCTCTAACATCTAAGTTATAGTCATTAATGCCTGAGTAGCAAAGGCAAAACTTAACTTGATAAACAAATCTTTGCAAACAGTAAAGCTATAAATTATTTGGTCTAAAACATTGTTTTGTGGTAACCCCTCCGTAACAACTGACTTTTTTTGTGAGATGGTAAATCGGCACAGTTCAGCTTTCTTTAGCAATTCACTTTTATTTTTGCTTGGAAAGGGAGAAAGGTGTTCCAGGGTGCAGCCTGACTTCAAAAAAATAAACTAGGGTTTATATGTAACTCACTGCTGGGTTTAGGTGTATAGTGAATAAAGATCTCCTTTTTTCTTGCATTTAGCAGTGTTATCTATACCAGGGGTGCTGAACTGCAGTTCTCAAGTCCCCCAACAGGTCAGGTTTTCAGGATATCCCAGCTTCAGCACAGGTGGCTCAATCAGTACTGAGCTACTGATTTGAGCCAGCTGTGCTGAAGCTGGGATATCCTGAAAACCTGACCTGTTGGGGAGGGAGGGGGGCTTGAGCACCCCTGATCTATACTGCTCCTCTTCAGCACAGGATTACCTGCAGTTACTGGCTCACACCATTGGCTGATTTACCATTTAGCACCCCCTGAATTTATGCAATTTTATTTTTCGTAGGTGACTGAAATCGGCAAGGATGTGATCGGCCTGAGAATCAGCCCGCTGCAGTTCCGCTAAGACCTGGACCCTTTACCAGAGTCTGATCGTGCTCCTTTCTCCATCTTAGTAATAAAGTATGTAGGGAGAAAAAAAAACCATGCACCATACGTTGCACGAAACTTCCTTTTATCTTGTACTCGTGTGTGATCTCAACGTCTAACATTGTTCGTATAGTTCTTGTATTCACACGGCTGACACTAATGAAACCCTTTTTGCTGTGAACGTCTTTGGAAACTTCTAATCCTAAAAAACAAAGCAAAAATCTTCAATAAAAAGCCACACGGGTTTCTACACAAACTTCACACCGCAGACCCTGGAAACCCCATGCGTTTGAAGGGTACGGCTGTAGAATTTCGCAAATGCTCACATGCCGATTTGGTTTTCTGGGTCAGAAATCTGCTTGATACAAAGTGAAGGGAATTATTCATTCCCGTTCTAAATGTTTTATTCCAAAGTATAAACCAGTCCTACCAACAGATCAGGTTTTCAGGATATCCCTGCTTCAGCACAGGTAGCCCAATCAGTGGCTCAGTTGAAGACTGAGTTACCTGTGCTGAACAGGAACTGATTGAGCCATCTTTTGCTGAAGCAGGGAAATCCTGAAAACCTGATCTATTGGTAGCCCTGGAGGCCTGGATCCAAAATGATAAACATATCATTAACTAGTGGTGGATTAAAGGTTCAAAGTTGACTCTCCTTTCTGATTGTTCTCTTCGCAGTGAGGTGTAAGCACACCTTGACGTCACCAGGTTTTCTTTACCTTGTTGGCACCTCTGTGCGTCATATTCAAGAGTTTAATCTTCTGCTTTCAAATATGTACAAGAGCGTTTTGATATCTCCTGTACAATAAAGCAGGTGTATTTTGCAGCTGTTTCCAGGCTCAAAATAACATTGCTGCCCTAATGTTTTACAGCTTGTGGTCAAGTTATCATAAGGGGAATAAAGTGTCTTGCTAACAAGAGATTGTATCTTGTTTATTTCTGGCTGTGGTTATTATAATTAAATGTATTTTCCACATGGTGCACAATATGGGAGATGAAAGGCGAACATACACGAAGGATTACTTTCTTATACGAGCTTACAGTTAAATATCAAGTAGAGAGAGGCCTCAGAAGATGCGGACCGGTGACCCCTGAGATGTTATATAACTACATTGTAGAGGAGGTTGAAAAAAAGATATACGTCCATCAGTTCAATGAATACTAAATTTAGACCACAGATATTTATCCTATATTTGTATTTACAGTATTTTGATCCAGAGGAAGGCAAACAAAATCCCCCAGTGACATCATCCAATGCTGTCTCATAAGGGGGCAATTAAATTCCTTCCCGACGCCAAATAATGGCAGATTACTCCCTGGATCAGCATCCTTCCCATGTTTACTTATTAGGTATCTCCCTGTATACCTTTCTATAAAGAAGTCCAACCTTTTCTTGAAGATTTCTATTGTATCTGCCACCAGTCTCTGGGGGTAATGAATCCCACATTGTAACTGCCCTAATGTTGTGAATTCTAATATCCTGGCCAGTACAAGTGAATATTGCAATGCATCAGCTGTGCATTGCAGAGAACCTGTTTATCCTCAAGGGGCAATTGATACTCTTGCCACCATGGCACCTCAGCCTAATACGGACATGTATTAGCCTATCATATACATCTTCTCTAACTGTGCATGCAATGTATTGTATATAATATATACCCTGTTCATTTATGTAACTGTATTTGTAACCATGTATTATTTGACATATTAACTATGTCCAGGACATACATGAAAACGAGAGGTAACTCTCAATGTATTACGTCCTGGTAAAACATTTTTATAAATAAATGTAGGGTTTTCTTATGAAATTACACCTGCCTCCAAATGGTCAAGGATTGTACCTCTGAGTTCTACTTAAACCAGGGGAGGCCATCTACAGTCCTGAAGAGCCACCAACAGGTCAGGTTTTCAGGACATCCCAGCTTCAGCACACGTGACTCAATCAGTGGCTCGGTCGAACACTGTGCTGAGGCAAGGATAACCTGCAAACCTGACCTGTTTGTGGCCCTTGAGCACAGGAGTTGGCCGTCCCTGAAGTGGAACATATGTAATGCAGATTGTTTGGATGTGAATGTGAGAAGGATAGACATGGGAAGGAAGCGTTCCACAATCAGATACTCAAAGGTCACCAAGAGGTCAGGTTTTCAGGATATCCCTGCTTCAGCACAGGTGATGCAGTCTTTGACTGAGCCACCGCTGCTGAAGCAGGGATATCCTTCAAACCTGATCTGTTGGTGACCCCGAAGGACTGGCGTTGGCATCCCTGACTTACCTTTGCGATAATTAACCCCCCCCCCCCCTTTTTTTTTTTTTTTTTTTTTTTTTATATAGAACAAGTTGCTTCCAATTTTGACGGAGGTTAAAACTTTGGTATAATCTTTGCTTCTGTTTCTCGGTACTGGACAAACTGGTTGTTGCCGGTAGGTAGGGCCAAGCCTGCAGGCATGAGATATAATGTATGAGATCTGAGCCATTCCCACTTGAGCTATGCCATTTACTCCGCTACGTCTGCGGGTTACCATGCCCAGCGTCACCCTTTCAGTAGGGACACGAATGTGTGTTCTGGTTACAGAAGTATTGCCTGCTACCCGGGGCGGTAACATATTTTGGCACATTTGAGAGATTGCAGATCCCTCCTTGACCAAGGTCACGGTCTCCGCCTCCCACAGCTGTTAAACCAGGGGTTCTCAACGCCAGCTCTCAAGCTCCCTGAACAGGTCGGGTTATATGGATATCCCAGCTTCAGTGCAGGTGGCTCAATGAGTCCCTGCTTCAGTGCAGGTGGCTCAATCAGAGGCTCAGTCTTCGTGCTGTGCTGAAGCTAGGACTGATTGAGCCACCTGTGCTGAAGCTGGGATACCTACACTCTTAACATGTTGGGGCGGTAGATTCACCCAAAAAAACCACAGGGAATCGGGGTTGGAACACACAAGATTCCCGCAGCGTTGTCGGCTACGCCAATCTGGAATGCTGCCATGTTTTTATTATAAGGTACGGATGAACAAGAGACTTGTGAGGTCTCCAAAGCTCGTGGAAATATATCTTCGAATAAATGTGTTGGTCTGTTACAATCTAGGAAAAAATGAACTCCCCCCCCCCCCTAGATCAGGGTGGCCAACTCCAGTCCTCAAGGGCCACCAACAGGTCAGGTTTTCAGGATATCCCAGCATCTGCACCGGTGGCTCAATCCGTCCCTGCTTCAGCACAGGTGGCTCAGTCTGACTGAGCCACCTGTGCTGAAGCAGGGATATCCAGAAAACCTGACCTGTTGGTGGCCCTTGAGGACTGGAGTTGGCCACGCTTGCCCAGACCACCTAATAAGGACACTTGGAGAAAGACACCGCACACTAATAAAAGTAAAGTAAGAATAATGTATTGGAAAAAAAACAAAATAGAATAAAATTTATACAAAATAGAAAATATTTTTGCCAATAAGCAATGTGCTGTAACAATATTGCCTACAGAGTTGGGGTGGGGACTAGCATAATGATTCGGTGGTACAACCCCTTCGTCAGATGTCGCCCACAATGTGATCCTTCTTGCAGCTGTTTAAATACCAACCAGCGTGGGAACAACCATGAACAAAAACAAAAAAACCTCCCCCTCCGGATGTGAGCACCGTGGACGCGTCTTCGGCACCGCCCCACACCGGTGAGGTCATCGCATCAACGACAGGTCCACAGTGCGATCGAGGACAGATCTAAAAGGATCACTGCTCCCCAATCCCCAGCGTCTTAAAGGAGCAATACAAGCCAGCAAATTATTTTTCCAATTTTATTTATATATATATATTTGAAACACGGGGTCTCTGAAACTGAACCAATTCATTTCAGCTCCTGAGACCCCCTACTTTGGGAGATACTTACCTCCGAAGTAGGTGCCGGTAGCTGCTCCGGCTGAGCAAGCTCGGCTATAAAGTTTAAAGTTCCTGCCTCACATGGGCCAATAGGAAGCTGCACTGGTGATGTCACGGCTGCCTATTGGCCCACAGGGCGTGAGATCTTTAAACAGCGGCCATTACGTGATCCCTAGCAGCCGAGCAGAGCTGCTACCGGCACCTACTTTGGAGGAAAGTATCTCCGGAAGCAGGGGGTCCGTTCCAGAGACCCCCTGCTTCAATCCTATATAAAAAATTAGATTCGCAAAAAATGCGCCGGCTTGGATTGCCGCTTTGTGATCCACATGCACTGCCCTTCCCCGTGTGTGTCATGTGTCGCTAAGCAGCAATCTGGCAGCTTTGCAAAAACAACTGTGATACACGTCAGGCCAGCTCCATACACATTACAGAATATTAAAAAAAACAACCCAGTTCCCAGGCAAGAACAGGCTCATCATGTATTAGAAAGAATTATAAAGAAAAAATATACCATAAATAATGAATATCACATCTGAGAAATGGCAATAGAATGGAAAGACAAACAATATATTCAAAAATCATAAACCTATCTATCAAAAGGTGAAAAAAACAAGAATCAATAAATAAAACATCAATTCAATTGATATCAGGCAGTGATCGCCACAGTCCATTGTAGCGTCAATATGTCACTAATGTCGATAGGCAAAACATTTTTGATTTCTAGAGTAACATTTCCCATTACATCAGTGTTTTACCATACGCCCACCAGTTAGAAATTAAATTTGTGTGTGTGTGTGTGTGTGTGTGTGTGTGTGTGTGTGTGTGTGTGTGTGTGTGTGTGTGTGTGTGTGTGTGTGTGTGTGTGTGTGTGTGTGTGTGTGTGTGTGTGTGTGTGTGTGTGTGTGTGTGTGTGTGTGTGTGTGTGTGTGTGTGTGTGTGCGCGCGCGTGTGCGCGCGCGCGTGTGTGTGTGTGTGTGTCAAAAGGAGTGCTACTGAGCATGGCAAATGTATACAACAAAAGACTGGGGTGCCCAATGCTACATCCAATTGACAAAACATATATGGTAATAAGTATAAAGTACAAATACTTCAATAATAATATTTTCTTGGTTATTTAGTTAAACCATACGCCCACCAGTGTTTTACCATATATCCACGGTGCATAAGAACACACTTTTTCCACCAGGCCGGCCAAGCGTGGCAGAAAATGATTGACTGCTGCAGGCGCTAGCATACTTTGGCAATACCTATTTACAACCGCTAATGTCTAAAATGCTGACATATTTACGTGATCCTGCTGATGTTCTGAATCCTGTACAGGAATAAAAATGAAGTATAATGGGACCGGCACTCACAAATGAAAAAACAATTCCATTTATGCACAAGACATTATTTGAATCTAAACAAAGAATTAATTTAAATACTAAAAGTAGCAATAAAAAAAAAGTTAGAATGACAAATACTATGTCACAAAAAGTACTGCATAGCATAGCAAGTGATAGTGTAGCAAAGTACTGTAACTCAGCAATTACTATATCAAAAAAAGTATTGCATAGCACAGGAGCGGCAAACTCCAGTCCTCAAGGGCCACCAACATCTCAGGTTTTAAGGATATTCCTGCTTCAGCACAGGTGCCTCAATCAGTGGCTCAGGCATTGATTGAGCCACCTATGCTGAAGCTGGGATATCCTTAAAACCTGATCTATTGGGGGTGGGGGGTCTTGGTGACTGGAATTGAGCACCCCTGCCATAGCATACAAAATGTGACTGGCACATCTGCCTTTGTCCATAACCTCCCCCTGTGATGCCAGATTGGATGGCTGCACATTGGCAGTGATGGAGTTAAAAGCACTGTGACACTGCACATCGAGTATTAAAGAAACGTAAAAAAAAAAAAGGGGAGAAGATCGATGTCGCAGCCATCCAAACACAGGGACTCACCAGGAAAAAATTAAAATAAAATATTTATTGGAGTTACATTAAAAAAAGAGAAGACTCAGGACGGACAAAAATAGAAGAACCTACTCCCACGCGTTTCGGGCATGTACTGCCCTTTCTCAAGAAGTATAGGGTAAGCCGTGGGAGGGAGCTATTTAAACCTCTCACCGGCTAATGAAACAGATGATTCACACCTGATAAATAAAATTTGTACTAAACTTGCATTCAAATTTGTACTTGATATTAAAGAAACGAAACAGAAAAAGACCTGTCTGCTATGTAAGCTCCACCTAGACTTTATATACTGGTGTAGCCCATGTTCCCCCCCTCCGGTCGCAGATTGGACCTCTAAGGTGTAATGAGGGCTGGCTACATGTGCTAAGGTGGTGCATACCTGCTTGTAACAGAAGGGCCTGAGTCTCCCGCGTTGGTATTGGGGATAACAGGGACAGGCTTCTGGGGTATATGCCTTCATCTTTAGTGGCTCTGGTGCAGCGCCTCCATTCTCTGGCGAAACCTAGGGGATAGGTTGGAATCTTCCCAGAGAAAGCCCTGGTCCCAGGGCGAGAGATTCCAATCTCACACACACAGTCTCTTTGTATAAAATAGCAATGTCTCTTTATTGTCCTTACAGCTTAGCAGTGGCAGTACACAGCAGCAGCAGTACACAGCAGTACACAGCAGTTCATATGCACAATGCACTCCACAGGTGTACAGGCCTGTTCCTCTCCTCTCCTTTCCTCCAGGAATGTATCCCAGCAGGATGGCCTGGTTGGGGCTGCAATACCCCTGCCTCCACCCAAGGGTAGGCCCTATGGATGAGGCCAGATCTCTCCCCCCTCACCCCCTCAGCAGGGTGAGGGGCATTGGTCCACACAATATAGTGCTATCCGCTCTACTCAGTCTGGCTGAGGGTCTCCTCCTGCCTCCTTGATCATACTCCTAGGGTAGAACTCCTCACCACACTCCTCATCTCCCAGGAAATACAGCCGTCCTCCTCTCTCTCTCAGCTCCCAGGACAGACAGACTGGAACAGCCTACTAAATAGAGTACAGCCCTGCCCCTCATGATGTCAGCAGGACCTCCCCTCTGTCTCAGGCCTGCCACAGGGTCAGGAGCCTACCTCTTTCACTCAAGTCAGGGCTTGAAGGGGGAAAACCCATGATTACTTCTGGCACCTGCCCTTAACAGGACTTACTCCAGTAGGAGAAAGATATGTAGTCCACTATTTCTTACAGGGGCTACACTGGCTTCGTTGCCTTTTCAACATAGTTCAGAAAGCAGTTTGTGCGGTGAGTATTGTGCATTATTGATTACATTACATAGGTAAAGAATCCTTTTAATGGAAGATGGTTTGAGTTCCTAGGCTGGAAAGAATAAGTAATCAACTTAATGTTCTGTAACTTAAGTTAAATGTCCTGACCCAAGTCCTAGACTTTCACATTCTCTTAATACATGTTCTGTGGCTGTATCAAGCTTCTGGCGTTTCATGCAAATTGTTATCAAGTTGGGTTTTCACCAGCTCAGACCTGGAGGAGATTTTGTGAATGAGATGCAGAATTTGATGCATCCTATTCAAACTGACCTGGAAGACACAGTGTTTTGCTGCAGTCCACTTCAACGCTTTAGGTGGGAGAGACTCATATTTGTTTTGTAGATGGATTCCATGGCTCAAGTTTTCGAGATTACGAATGATTTGTCTGTCAAGAAGGAGGAGGTGTCCCTGCTTTTTCCAAGGAAGGACAAGAAACGCCTGTACATTGTCAGAACCAAAAAAGCAACTTTCACCTCCGTCAGCCCCGTGCAGCTAAGCAGGTGAGAGGTGTAGGCACAATGGTGTGTGAAGCCATGATGGTGGAGCTGAATCACCATTCATGGTGGTGGAGCTGGGTCGCTGTTTATGGTGGTGGAGCTTGGTCACCAATCATGATGGTGGAGCTGGGTCACCATTCATGGTGGTGGAGCTGCATCACCATTCATGGGGGTGGAGCTGGGTCACCATTCATGGTGGTGGAGCTGGGTCACCGTTTATGGTGGTGGAGCTTGGTCACCAATCATGATGGTGGAGCTGCATCACCATTCATGGGGGTGGAGCTGGGTCACCATTTATGGTGGAACCCTGGTAGAGAATGTATTTATCCCTGGTTCTTGGCTCAGAAATATATGCCCAAAGAAATGCTTTGGAAGATTGCTCAGCAGCTTGCCCGTACTAGTCAACAATGATTGTACTCGCTCACATTTTGCAGTAGAGAGTTGCAGCTTTACAACCGACGGATATGTGTGCAGGTCCTTATTCCTATCGTCTATTTGTAGAGCGCCAAAATATTCCGCAGCGCGGTATAATGGGGTTACAGATTTGAAAATGACAAACAGAGTTACATACCAATACAAATAAGGACAAACAGACACAAAGAGGTGAGGCAATGAAGGCCCTGGTCGTGTGAGCTTACAATCTAAGGGATATAAGGGTCAATGTTGAAACAAAAGTGTAAAGTGGCTGCTCATTGTGGGATGGAGTATACCTCGGGTTGGAGTATACCTCAGCCCGACAGCTGACCCCATTAAGGTTTGAGGGTGGGGGTGTTTGGTCCAGTCACACAGGCTGCTCCCAGCAGGGTTTGAGGTTGAGTTGGAAGTTAGAGGTATGCCGGATAGGCTTGTTTGGAAAGATGAGTTTTCAGGTAGTTTTGAATTGTCTAAATGTTGGGGGATGGTGCTTGGTAGGGACTTCCAGAGAGAGGGGGCAGCACAGAAGAAGTCTTGTAGGCGGCAGTGAGAGGAGGCAGTGAGGCAGTTCTTACACAAGGATGGACCTATGGATCAAGCTGGAATTGTAGACAAGGAAGCTGTACGTTTATCCATTTAACGGTCTGTGCTTGGTATCCTCGTATTTTTTTTTACAACAATGTAATTACTTTTTAATTACTGAAACCTGCATTTTCTACTTTGTAATGCATAGGGTAAAAATATACAGTAGGAAGAGCAATAAGTACATGTATAGACTACCAGACAATGTGAGGAGGTCCCTGGGCTAAAGATTGTACTAATAATATATTGTCATTTGTTTACACCTTCCTGTCCAGAGTGTATTACATTATTTGAGCATTGTATGCAGCCACAGCTGGGGTGGAATTCTAGCAGCACATCTGCTCAGCAGAGGAGAAAACAATAATATGATTATTGCCCAATTATAAATGAGGTAATATGAGGCACAGGGAGGGAGGGAACTGATTTGCAGACATAGCTGAGGTTGGACCTACCAACACCATGCAAAAAAAAATTATTTTTCATTTTATTCGTAGTATCCGAACAACGACAAAGTCACTGCAGCCGAAAGGACTTTCCAGTATGGCGTTTCCAGTAGAGTGTTCACCGTAGAGAGTAAAGAATCAAACTATGCGGTGAGAACATGTCTGGTTACCACTAGATCCGAAGTTAGATGTTTAGTGTCACTGAAGTATGAGGAAGCTGCAGTCTTGTACATGCCAGAGACCGGGGGAAGTGCCCGGGGGGCTCCAGAACCACTAAGACCCTCTGAGAAACTGGGAGCCTCCCCCCACCCCCCTGAAAATCTTTAGTAGGCTTTGCAGCAATATTGATGGGATATGCGTGATATGCGTGTGTGCAGCTGGACAAGGAACACCAACCATTCCCAAATAAGTAGAACAAAAGGAAATCTGCAGCACTCACATGTAGAAAAAAGGTTTAATCAAAAAACAGGACAGTCATACAGTCTCCAAAACAGAGTTTGAGACTGTATGACTGTCCTGTTTTTTGATTAAACCTTTTTTCTACATGTGAGTGCTGCAGATTTCCTTTTGTTCTATGTGTGTGTGTGTGTATATTTTTTTAATATTTACAAAAAATGTTTTACCAGGAAGTAATACAGTGAGAGTTACCGCTCGTTTTCAAGTGTGTCCTGGGCACAGAGTTATAACAATACATGGTTACATTAAAAGAACAGAGGTTATACAGTCAATTCACAGACATCTCCATTGCCTTATTCTGTGATTTTTTGTGATTGAGTGCTCTCCATTGGGGTTCTGTTCTCTCTGTGTTTCCTCGATATATCACCCCAGATATTAGCACCGTTATTTCTCCTTGCAGTAGCGAGGGCTCCCCTTCCCCTTCCCCTATCCCGTTTCCCCTCTCCCGAGTTCGCAACTCACAGACATTTCATGGACAGAGAGTTGGAAAATTGGATGCAGGGGATAAAGGGCCGGTGAGTTTTAGATTGAAATAGGGAAGCTTTAACATCACCAAACATCAGCAAATGGCTCATACCCTTTATCTGCCCTTCTGCTGCACCAAAGGCTGTCCGCCTTTGGGGTGACGCAGATGTACACTGAAGGGGTTCAGATTGAATGCAGGTGGTAATACAAAGTTCTTTGTCCTCTTGGCTCAGTAACATTCCAGTGGGTGGGGTTGACATTCCACAAAGTACAAGCAAATGTTAACCCTTAGCATGCTGGTCCTGTGCAAAGAGGAGCAGCTCTTGGGGAGCCCTATCAAGCGTCCATCCGCCTTTGGGGCGACGCAGGTGTACATTGAAGGTGTTCAGATTATATGTATAGTTTGCTCTGTATGTATGTGCGTGTATATATATATATAAATATGTATTTGTGTGTGTATATCTGTATGAGTGTGTATATATGTATAGTTTGTATGAGTTCATGTATTTATGAGCATGAATGAATGTATGTCTCTGGAAATGCTTGCATATTTGAGTGTATTTATAAGTGTGTAGATATATATATATATATATATATATATATATATATATATATATATATAGTACCTAGTCTAGTCTCAAACCAGCTTAGCCATTACAACCAACCTCACACTGATGATACCCATCAAGGTTGAAACATGTCTGTGAGTGGGTTTAATGGCTTTGCATCTCATCCCAGCCTCTGTCTAAAAGCTGTGTTTAAAACAGCATGCATTGGCTTGAGGATTTGCTTGTGTAATACGAGCTTGACACAAAAGGTGGCACTGAGTGGTCATTTCCCAGAATCCCTTGCTGCAGTGGAAGCGCTGTATGCTGAGCGATAATGGGGAAAGACAGGGTTGCAGACCTGTCTAAGACATGCAAATGAACATACAGTAATATTTACAGTTGCTATATATATATATATAAATGTAGCCCCGGTCTGTTTTCCCCCTCTGACAGCCCCCTCCGCAAGTGCAGAGCAATCGCGGGTGCCGCCGACGCCACTGACGGACCCGCCGGCATAACGCGAGGGTGGGGGCTAATGCAGGGAGCCGTGCGCTGTTCCCTGAGGCGGCCGGTTGCCGGGGACGCGAGCAGCCCGTTGTTAGGGCCGCGATCGCGTTGCTGAGGTCCCGGCGGCTCGCTGAACAGGGCGCCGCCATTGCGCGATAGTTTGCGCATGCGCAGTGACCAGCAGGCGCAGGGAAGGACCCAGACAGATCGCGCATGCGCAGGAGAAGTGCGCACGCGGCCCCAATGCGATAGCAACCTCCTGGGAACTACAACTCCCAGGAGGCATAGGGAGGCAGGCACCAGGTGCCTGATAGTGGCCAATGAGGGCCAAGATTCCCAGACGGCCAGAAAAGATACATTTCGCGGGCTTGGAGCACGCAGGTCAGTGAGAGCGTGGAGCAGCCAAGGGAAGGAGGTAGGGTACAGGAGTCAGGGACTCCCTGTACTAGACCAGCAGCCCCCAAGGCCCAAGACAGCTCTGAGTCGCTCAGTAAAGTAAGTGTTGCCAGGGATAGCCTAAGGATAGGGGCTCTGTCACTTACAGGAGTTGGAGCTGGGTACAGGAAGGGGAAGGAAGGGTGTAAGGAGCAAGTGGCTCCTGCACCAGGTAAGGATCCCAAGTCCCAGGCAGGCCCCAATCCCTGTTAGGGTAGTGGGTAAATGATAAGGGACGGCCCGAGATAGGGAGGCTGCCCTTAGGTGTGAGAGGGTGCAGGCTTGTCAGTGTCACGGCTGGTAGTGCTGTGAGCGCTGACAAGTAGGCACAGTGTGTGCAGCGTGTGTTGCTGTCTGCAGGTGAGAGTGTGTGCAGCGTGTGCGGTGTGTTATTGCTGCATGTTGTTGCTGCGGGTTGTTGCTGCGAGGCTAGTGCTAGTTACAGTTAGGACTGGGACGAGCGAGGGGAGTGGGGCAGGTTATTAACCCCTGTAGGCCCCTAGGAGTTTTCCCCAAAGCCATCAAGGTTGCTGTACTATAGGGACGGCCTATAGTATAGCGTGTGTCACTTAGATTAGATAGGGACACAGCGGACGCTGCGGTACCTGCTAAGAGGTTCGGATCCACGTTGGGATCCTCAGAGACTGTTTCCAGGGTGGGATCGCCCTCGGCGGTCCGCGTGCAAGGAGGCCGGTTGGGGATCAGATGACGTCCTCCTACGACTGATCCTTTGCGAAGCCCGTTGGAGATCCGAGCACGGGAGTGCTCGGCAGGTACTATCTAATACACAAGTGCACCAACGGGCCCTTAGTTAATAGTGACTGCGCAGTCACCCACGATCTCTGCAAGTGTGCGGGACATTGGGTGGGGTTCTTTGGACACTGGGTGGGATCACCTGGTGTTGGGGAAGTGTCCTGTGAGACGCAGTAGCTAGTGTTTCCTCCAGAGAGGGACACCCGTCATTCGGTGCAGGTTATGTTGTGTTATGTTCTCTATGCACGTTAGTAAAGTATTAGTTATAATCTATACAGTGTATGTGTGTTGTTGTATTTCTTGCCCAGGGGAATCTCACGTCACGGGGATCCTGGGTAAGTGGAGGCGCTGCGCTATGTAAATGTGTAAGTATTACCCCAGGCTCCCAGCTAGCGGAGGCTCAGATCTCCTGGAGCCGCAGGTGCGTGCAGTTACCAGTAGTTCCTTTGGGAGGGTTCAGAAAAAGGGCTACATTTGGAGGCGCTGCTGAGATATCAGACCTGGGGTGCCCTGTATTTTTTTTTCTAAATTGTCCTATTTTTGTTCGCCATGGGGAAGCCCTCAAGGCGGAGGAAGCCACGTGCTGAATTCCCGGCCGCGCGGGAAAATGTTGCTAACAGTTATCCGGGACTGGCGGGAAACCCAGAGCCCCGCCCCCACACTGTGAGTGAGCACAGTGAACAGCGATCAGCCATGTCTGTTCACCATGAGAGAGGTGACGGCTGCAGTAAAATACACCCTCAGTTGTATAGAGCCTGTTGAACAAGAGGAGTGAATGTAACCGTTATTTTGTGTCCATGCTTACAAAGGGACGTGAATATACCTGGTAGTGAGGACTTTGATGCCTATTAGCTACCGCGTGGGGTGTTCGTGACACAAGTGGAAGGGAAGAAGTGTCTCCAAGGTCCCTGTTCTAAATGTGATTTCCCCGGTTGTGAATTGACCTGGGGACCCCAGTGTGCCTGCTGTGGGGCACGGTTCCTGTGTCCCAAGCTGCCGCAGGCTACAGCACCGTCCGAGGAAGAGGGCACTGTTGAGGAAACGGATTATTCATCCCCCGAGAATAAGGTAGACTGCCAGGTTTTACACCCTAATGTGTATGTGTCCTGGCAAGCCCAGGAATAGAGGACGTTGTGCTAGCGTGCCCCTGCCTGCAAGAAGTCCGTGCTCAGGGAGCCGTCCTGTCTCAGTTACCGCTCGACTTCAAGGAAATCGAGGTGGACAGAGAAACGTTTACACAGTGTTTTAGCTCCACTTGTGATTGTTCTAGAGGTGCACTAGCGTGGGAGCCCCAATGTGACTATTGCGGGGCCTGGTTCTTAAAGCCTATCATAACCCCGGCTACGGAACCAGCAGAGAAAGAAGAGGAGGAGCCTGACCTCTCTACTAAAGTGAGTTATGCTGGTAATCAGTCTGTCCTAATTCCAGAGGCCTCCGGGGACCCGTGTGTCCAGACCCATGTTGCAGACACGGTTCCAGACCCTCTCACAGGGGATGTCCTAGTGGTAGAGCAGGAACCTCTGATGGCGGAACCTGCGGAGAAAGAGGCGCCTGATGGCTCTACCGAGGTGGGTGAAGCCGCTACCAGTCCACCTACCTTAGCTGTGGAGGTTGTGGAGGGTCCGTGTGTCCAAGGGGATATTCTAGATTCAGGTCATGAGCCGGAGCCGCCGAAGGCAGAGCTACAGATGTTGGAGCCCCAGATGTTGGTTCCAGACACGGTTCCCGAGCAGGAACCACGAAGCCCCGAACCACCGATTCCAGAATCACAGGAGGAGGTGTATCCAGATGCTGCGGACCCTGCTGTGGGCCCGTGTGCCCTGCAACGGCCAGTCCAGCCTACCACCGAGGTACCAGCGGTCCCAGGCTTGGGATCAGTACCTGGCGACGACGACAAGGGTGAGTTGACTGCCCCAGGGGTGTCGGGTGTGAGCTCCACGGTGATCGTGGAGCCTGGCGGCTCCGAAGGTAGGGTCACCCGGGCGATGGGCTCACCTCGTCATCGCGTCCTGGCGGAGGTGTCCCCCTTAGAAGATAGCTGTCCAGTGGTGCGAGTGGACCCGTATCTACCGCCTATCGTCCAGGCGAAGATAACCGCTCCTGACCTGAGTGTGAGCCCGTGCGCTCCAACCCAAGTCCCAGGACTGGGATCCAACGCTCCCGATGTTCCAGCAAGTAAGTGGACTGCCCCAGAAGTGCCGGGGACAGGTCCCGAGACAGCCAAGGTGGGAACTGACAGCGTCCCCGAGGATCTGTTATCCACCGTGAATCACGGCAGTGGTAAGGTATCTACCCTTTACCCCCTGCCGGGTGAACCCGAGACGGTGAGGAAAAAGACATTGTCCATTGCTCGCTTCGCCAGTGTGTAGGAGCAAAGACTGTGAGAAGAAGGATTCAGGGAAGGTTGCCTCCTTTAAGCCCAAAAAGGAGCGCTCCATTCACCATGTAGTGGACTGCGGGAAAGGTCCTGGTCTCCTGGCCTACCGCATCCATGCCGCGGATGGCCGGGTAAAGGCCTGGTTAAAGGACATTGTACTATTCCTTCTACAAGGGGGAGGCGGTGGTTTGGCGGTAGAGACTGATATTGAGTTCCAAAAGACTCACAGGAGTCAAGGTGGGATACCCTCACCCAATCAGTTAGGGGCACTCCACTCTGAGACTCAGCTGGCCTTGGGTATCCATGCGAGTATGTTGGGTATCGGTGAACAAATGCATGTTGTATGTGATGTACCGTTTGCCATGCATTTTTCATTATATAACTCTCTGTATGGTTGCTATCCAAGCGAGGTCGTTGGGATTCTACAAGGGGGAGAATGTAGCCCCGGTCTGTTTTCCCCCTCTGACAGCCCCCTCCGCAAGTGCCGAGCAATCGCAGGTGATGCCGACGCCACTGACGGACCCGCCGGCATAACGCGAGGGTGGGGGCTAATGCAGGGAGCCGTGCGCTGTTCCCTGAGGCGGCCGGTTGCCGGGGACGCGAGCGGCCCGTTGTTAGGGCCGCGATCGCGTTGCCGAGGTCCCGGTGGCTCAGAGAACAGGGCACCGCCATTGCGCGATAGTTCGCGCATGCGCAGTGACCAGCAGGCGCAGGGAAGGACCCAGACAGATTGCGCATGCGCAGGAGAAGTGCGCACGCGGCCCCAATGCGATAGCAACCTCCTGGGAACTACAACTCGCAGGAGGCATAGGGAGGCAGGCACCAGGTGCCTGATAGTGGCCAATGAGGGCCAAGGATTCCCAGACGGCCAGAAAAGATACATTTCGCGGGCTTGGAGCACGCAGGTCAGTGAGAGCGTGGAGCAGCCAAGGGAAGGAGGTAGGGTACAGAAGTCAGGGACTCCCTGTACTAGACCAGCAGCCCCCAAGGCCCAAGATAGCTCTGAGTCACTCAGTAAAGTAAGTGTTGCCAGGGATAGCCTAAGGATAGGGGCTCTGTCACTTACAGGAGTTGGAGCTGGGTACAGGAAGGGGAAGGAAGGGTGTAAGGAGCAAGTGGCTCCTGCACCAGGTAAGGATCCCAAGTCCCAGGCAGGCCCCAATCCCTGTTAGGGTAGTGGGTAAATGATAAGGGACGGCCCGAGATAGGGAGGCTGCCCTTAGGTGTGAGAGGGTGCAGGCTTGTCAGTGTCACGGCTGGTAGTGCTGTGAGCGCTGACAAGTAGGCACAGTGTGTGCAGCGTGTGTTGCTGTCTGCAGGTGAGAGTGTGTGCAGTGTGTGCGGTGTGTTATTGCTGCATGTTGTTGCTGCGGGTTGTTGCTGCGAGGCTAGTGCTAGTTACAGTTAGGACTGGGACGAGCGAGGGGAGTGGGGCAGGTTATTAACCCCTGTAGGCCCCTAGGAGTTTTCCCCAAAGCCATCAAGGTTGCTGTACTATAGGGACGGCCTATAGTATAGCGTGTGTCACTTAGATTAGATAGGGACACAGCGGACGCTGCGGTTCCTGCTAAGAGGTTCGGATCCACGTTGGGATCCTCAGAGACAGTTTCCAGGGTGGGATCGCCCTCGGCGGTCCGCGTGCAAGGAGGCCGGTTGGGGATCAGATGACTTCCTCCTACGACTGATCCTTTGCGAAGCCCGTTGGAGATCCGAGCACGGGAGTGCTCGGCAGGTACTATCTAATACACAAGTGCACCAACGGGCCCTTAGTTAATAGTGACTGGGCAGTCACTCACGATCTCTGCAAGAGTGCGGGACATTGGGTGGGGTTCTTTGGACACTGGGTGGGATCACCTGGTGTTGGGGAAGTGTCCTGTGAGACGCAGTAGATAGTGTTTCCTCCAGAGAGGGACACCCGTCATTCGGTGCAGGTTATGTTGTGTTATGTTCTCTATGCACGTTAGTAAAGTATTAGTTATTATCTATACAGTGTATGTGTGTTGTTGTATTTCTTGCCCAGGGGAATCTCACATCACGGGGATCCTGGGTAAGTGGAGGCGCTGCGCTATGTAAATGTGTAAGTATTACCCCAGGCTCCCAGCTAGCGGAGGCTCAGATCTCCTGGAGCCGCAGGTGCGTGCAGTTACCAGTAGTTCCTTTGGGAGGATTCAGAAAAAGGTCTACATATATATATATATATATATATATATATATATATATATATATATATATATATATATATATATATACACACTTATAAATAAACTCAAATATGCAAGCATTTCCAGAGACATACAATCATTCATGCTCATAAATACATGAACTCATATATATATATATATATATATATAAAAAACAAGATACAATCAGCGCAAATCACAACACTTTGTTAATGTAGTATTACTAAACACCCCACCTGGCCAAATCAGTCAAAAACGAGAGGTATTAACCCTTTCGATCAACTAACCCTACAAAAAATGCTGCCACTTAGGTCCACGGCTCCACACTTGCCGCCAGAGATTTGTATAGAAAAGAATGACCTAGGCGCAAATGTATAGAAAAGAACGACCTAGGCGCAAATGTATATATATGTAGCCATGCATAACAATGTCTACAGTCATCTCTCCTGCTGGCAGCAAAAACCTGGTAAGTTACAGGAATGCCAGCAGTAATCATGGAGGTTTGCCCTCACACCCTGGCGAGGTGCCCTATGTATGGATGGGAGTGGCTACATGCTCTGAGTCCCTAGTTAGTGACATCAGAGATGTGCCTGCCTCCTGAGGTATATAAGGCACTGCACTGCCTAAAGTTAGTGTTGTGGTTGCTGCGGGTTGATGTTACAAAGTGAAGGTGAAGCAGCAAGTTCAAAGGTGCCCACTAGTGCAGTAACTAGTGGCACCATTCTATATCCAGCCAGAGAAGGCCAACTGTGTCCAGGGACCTGGCACAGGGGTGATCTCCCTGCGGGGAGAGGGAATCCCACTCCATTGGGAGGGCGTACCTTTTAAAGGGGATCACGGAGCAATGTGCGGCTGAAGCAATGACTGTGAGGGGCAGCTGGGCCTTATCACCTCGCACAATAAAGATGACTTGTTCAATGAGAACTCCATGGTGTGAGTCTGCAATTACTCTCCAGGGGCCCTCACCACCAAGAAGGAGTTCCTCATCAGGACCATCTACCTGCGGACGCATAGATCCTGATGAGGTGGAGGCGCTGCACGTGATATAGGTAGGACTCGCACACACTACCTCAGCTGCCTGTCTGGCTTGACATCCCCGAATACCATCACCCGGGAGACTCAGGAGTCCTGTTGCCTATAGGTGCACCACCAGACACGAACATGTAATGAGGGCTGGATAGACCACAGGGGCCAATGTGAGATTGGGTGGGTCAGACCAGAGGGAACACCCGTTAAATATATATATACATACATACACTGTATAGAATGTCCAAGTTTGTTACTGTGCAAATGACACTTATTAAATAATTGGGCACAGCCTTTGTGGTGTGATTTTAGGGAGGATTATACAATATTTCTGCTCTAAAAACATTAGCGGAGAGGGACTTTTTAAACAAAGCTGATTTTTTTTTATCAAAAAGAAAGTGTAACTGTGATTGTGTAGGTAATAAAGTAGTTGTACCCTGTATGAATGACCGGTACTCCGCTTCCCCTGGTATGTAGGGCAGAGGGAAGCTGGGACAGGTAGAATGAGCAGGTTGGCTGTTCCTGAGCTGAGATTCCCTCTCCTAGGTCCGCTTGCTGCTCAGTCCTGCTGAAATATCCAGACTTTCCTCAGTCTTCAACCTGACTGGCTTTGTCAGCTCGTTTCTGGTGAGTACTAAAGGCTGCTCAGAGCCGCCATCTTTAAAACGGCTTTGCCACAATTTGCACCTTTTCATTGCACTGCTAGTGCACTATTTAATGTGTAAAGTAAAACAGACGCAGTGAATTTCTGCCCCAAATAGCGAACAGTCTAAGTAGTAAAGGGAAGAAAGGGTCTAGGCAGGGGCATATTTCCCATTAGGCCCGGGCCTAGGGCAAGAAAATTTGGGGACTGCAAAAATGTCCGCCCCCATATACATTTGCCGCACTCTCAGGCCTATCGGGCCTGATGGGAAGTCACTAACATATGCCGGACCCCTCCTCGCTAACGCCCTTTTCCTCCTTCCGATTCGCAGTGTCAAATGACGCCGCGGACATCACCAACATGGAGTCACACGGTGTCTCCTTGCCATGGCAACGTGACAGCGTGGCTACAAATGACGTCAAGATGTTACGTTACCATGGCGATGCGACGCCGTGTGACGTCACTTTGGTGATGTCCGCAGCGTCATTTGACGCTACGAATCGGAAGGAGGAGGAGGTCGGCAGCAAGAGGCGGCCTTTTGTAAGTGCCTAGGGGTGGCGGATTTTCGAAATCCGCTGCTGGGTCTAGGACAAGAGCGCAGACAAGACCTCCAATGGTGTAGTATGTTAAAATGCAATTTATTATACAAGTAGCTAAATGGTAATGTACTCACAAATTCTGCTAAAATGATAAGCAACTGAAGGGCTGTCTGAGGATACGCAGTGTTGTGGCTCTTCCTGGTGGTCTCTGATGTTAACTCCGTTGCTATGGCCACTAGCGCTGGTTCCCTAGGCGCCCCACTCGTTTGAGTGCAGAGTTGCGGTACGTTCTTCTGGAGGAGGATGACGTCACGATGGGGGAGGGCACGTCTGCTACGGATGCCTATGATGTCCAAAAAGCCTCCGACGCATTTCACAATTCACGGCTAGCTTCCTCAGGCAGATAGGAACGCAAATCTGCACTGAAACGCGTGGGACGCCTAGTGAACCAGTGCTAGCAGCATAGCAATGGAGGTAACATTGGAGACAATCAGGGAGAGCGACGCTGCATATCCTCGGGCAGCCCTTCCGTTGCTTATCATTTTAGCAGAATTCGTGAGTGCATTACTTTTTATTTACTTGTGTAATAAATTGCATTTGAACATATTACAGCATTGGAGGTCCTGTCTGCGCTCTTGTCCTAGACCCCTACTTCCCATTGATCACCTTCTTCAAGAGCAGCACGAGTCACCTCATCAACAGATCCTTGGACCTATTACCTCTCCCCTTCCCCCCCCCCCTATCATTCCCACCACTACTGTCAACCCTCCGCTCACCCCATGGGCTACCACCCATTGAGTTATATAGTTTTAGGGTTTCTTGTGATTTTAATCCCCTGTTCCAATTGACTTAATTTATGGTTGAGGTGTGTATCACAGAATCAGTGTTACTCTGCGCCTCCACCCCCCCCCCCCAAGTACATCACTGTGGGTTGAGCGTATGGGGAGCTCTTTTCCCATTCTTGTACGTAATAAAGGGACCTATGCTGGGTCTCACAGGCCAGTGTTTTGCCCTCTTCACAGCCACAGGTAGCTAATCTGGATTCAAAGGGTTAACGCCCCACCTTTCCTGCTTCTTCCCACTGTATGACATCACTACTGCAAAGCGCTACGTACATTAACGGCGCTATATAAATAAAGACATACATACATACTACTGCAGTGACACCCAGGAGATATTTAGGGTGTATGCTGTGGAATGCACAGAGAAGGTTTTTGCTGGCGGCTCTGTGAAACGTAAAGAAATTCTTCAAAGTGCCGGTCTCCTCTAAGACAGAGATACAAAGTAGATCTCTAGTCACAAGTTCACAATGAAGTTCTCCACTTAATGTATCAGCCAAGGAGAGTGTAAAAACAAAGTTTCAGGTCCCACCTGACAAAAGGTCTATATGGGACCTGAAATTTGGTCTTTCCCCTGGTTTTGGCTGTCACATTACGTGGAGAACCTCATTATGAACTTGTGAGTTGAGGTCTACTTTGTACAGTACCTCTGTCCTAGAGGAGACCTGCACATTGAAGAAAGTGTTTGTCTGTGTTGTGTTGGCTGCACGGGCGGGGTTCTCCTCCTCGCCTGAAGCTGTTTCCCCGCACTTTGGAATTGTACTATATCTGGGTAATGTAAGAAACTTATTAATTATGGAAGGTTTTTTTTTTACATACAAAACTGTTCACGAGCCAGCGAAGGTTGAATTCCAGCATACTGGGCTTTGCTACACTATTAAGGGGGAAAATGACACCGAAGCCAGCGTTTGATGCATCTAATTATAACATGTGCATCATCTAACTCCTGTTATTGACACTGTTCAAATCACTAATGTTGCCTTTGTAACGGGTTTTCTGAACCGGCCTGACCCACCCAATCTCATATTGGCCCCTGTGGTCTAACCAGCCCCCATTACAGTGTGATGTCTGGTGGTGCACCTGTTGGCAACAGGACTCCTGAGTCTCCCGCATGATGGTGTGTGGGGATTTGCCAACCCAGACAGGCAACTGAGGTAGTGTGCTTGAGTCCTACCTATATCCAGTGCAGCGCCTCCACCTCATCAGGATCCCGGCGTCCGCTTGGGGATGAGTCTGATGAGGAACTCCTCTGTGGTGCTTCTCTCTGTGCAATAACTCCACACTTGCACACGAGAGTGTTGTTAATCAGGAACATCTTTATTAGTACGGTGGGCCAGCTGCCCTCCACAATGGATGTGATTAGCCCTCCATTGTTCACCGTACTTCCCTTTGAAAGGTATGTCCTCCTAATGTAGGGATTCCCTATCCCCGCAGGGATACTTCACCTGTGCCAGGTCCCTGGTCACAGTCTCATTAGTCCTTTTAGTATACTAACTCTGAACTATTAATCCTCAGAAGAACCTAGACGAACCTAACTTTTGATCAGTGCTGTGCCTTATGTATCCTCTGGGGGCTGACACAATTCTGACATCACCAACCAGGGAGTCAGAGCCTGTGACCACTCCCATCCATACATAGGGCACCTCACCAGGGTGTGAGGGCAAACCTCCATGATTACTGCTGGCATGCCCATAACTTACCAGGCCTTACTGTCAGCAGGAGAGATGACTGCAGCCATTTTACAGCATGGTTACATTCTCCCCCTGGTGAATCCCACCGTCCCCGGCTGGGACCTAAATTTGAACACCTTTCGTCAGGAAGCACTGTAAAATGGAAATATGCACTCATAATTAGTAACCAAACATTTCACAGTAACAAGGCGCCAGACAAGCCCTGACCAGCAGCCACTTAGCCTGCGCAATGCTAACCAGTACCTCCTAATAGTAGTGTCGTGGATCAGGTTTCTTCACCTCCTGACCTCCCATGTCCAAAACAGTTACATGGTAGCTACGCGGCAACCCCTTCTCAGGCCTGTACACTACCCTGTGTTTGTATACACTTCTCCCAATACTCCAAACCCTTATCAGGTGCTCGATCCTTTCTTCTGCCTTACTACCCGTAATGGCACCCCCTTTGTTGACCATGTACTCCTCTATGGTCTCCCTTAACCACCGGTCCCTATTATCCTCAATCTCCTGCATGAGGGGTTCAGGAACGTACAGGTACTCCAACCCATGGGAGTACTTGTATTTTGCAACGATCGCCCTTTCAGCCCTACTACTCCTAGTTAGGTTGGCGTTCCCTACTCTCCCTGGTAATACCCATGATAAGGGCTCATCCGGATCTACGGGGTCGGACAATATGTCAGGGCCCATGGGTTTTATTTCATTTCGGTCTATCATTAACCACCGATATTGCATCTCCTTTTTCCTCTCGGCGGGCGTGAACTCACCTCTAGCCCACCAGTAATCTACGATGTCGTCTTTTTGTAACAAGAACCGCGTGCGGTCCATCCAGCCCACGTACCCCTCAAATAAGGGCGCCCACCAACGGGTCTCCCTAGGCTTCTCATTCCATTCTAGAGAGTCTCCCTCCTCTGTACCTCCCCAGGAGCATACCCCGGAAGTCCCTACAGAACGGGGCCTGGACCACCTCTCATGCTTTGGGGCCTCCCCAGAAGGTATATCCGCCTCTTCAGGCACCCACCGGGACTTAGATACCTGTCCCAATTGTCCTCCTCCCCGTGAGCCCTCCCCGGAATCAAAGCTGCTCAGTCTTTCCCCAGTTCGGTTCTCACCAACCCCCAAAGATCCTTCCGACACCCCCAAACTGGATGATGATCCCCGGGAACTGGTGACGGGGACAGGAACCTTATCTAGGGCGTGGGGTTGGGCATAGGGATAGGCAGTCGGAAGCCGTGGGGTTCCGACCCTTTCGCCTTCCTTGGATTGTCCCGTACCACTGGACAATAGTATCGCCGACTGCGTCTCACCCTCCTCCGGTCTCCGCTTACTCCGGGTCTTCTTAGTTGATCGGGAACCACCCGATCGCTGAGGCGCGTGTCCTTTACTTCCGCTGGTTCCGCCACCTCCGCCGGAAACGCCGTCATCACTGGAGTCGGAAGTGCCGCCATCTTGGGATGGACCCCCATGCGGGATCTCTTCCTCCACAATCAGGTCCGGAAGTCCCTCTGCGTCTACGTGCGCCGTCCTGGCCTGGCACGGCCTCTCCTCCTCGAGCGATGGCATCTGAGCCTGGCAAGGACAAGGGCTATCCTTACCAGTCCGCAGGTTTGGCGTGGATCGCCCGTTACCACTGGACCCGCCGGTCCCGAGAACAGCTGGGCTCCGCCTCTCCGGTTTCGGCTCCACCGGGGACACCCGGCTCCATCCACTGTCACTTCCGGTAAGTGGCCTTTTGATCCCATTCCCTCCACCGGACACCGCCACCAGCCAGACCAGGGTACTTGTTGGTTCTTTGGGTCCCTCGTCCGAGGGATCCGCACTTAGGGTACTTGGGGTCGCCGAGCGCGGCGATTGCCTTCTTTTCTCTTGGTCAGTAACCGGACCGACCACGTCACATTCCTCGGGATCCGCACCCTTGGTCCATAGTGCACCGGGGGACTCGGCGGACAGCATAGCCGTAGTCCCCCCTGGGTCATTGTTCTGAATGGGCACGAAGGTGGGCATTGGCCACAGATATTGTGTGCCACACTGGGGACAGCGCGCCACCGTGCCCATGGCGCCGCCGGGCAGTCGGCATTGCAGGCAGAGGCCCACTACTGTCTCCGTGCCCCCTACACGGATCACCAATACCCCGCCGGGTACTGCGTAGGGCTGAGTCGAAACCATCCGGTTCACATCTGGGGAGCAGGCCATGGTCTTGGTGGGAGCCACTCGTAACACTGGTCTGTCCTGGAAGCTGGTTCCGCGTGAGTGACCAACAGGGGTTGAATGGTCAGCCACTCCTTGGTTCAGCTCCGCCCTCCTTTGACACAATTGGAATCCGCCCCCAAGAGTAGCGATTATGGGCGGGTCCCACAAGGGAATAGGATGTCCTTTAATTGAGGCCGCACCTCTTTCAGTCCTAGAGGGCGCGACCACAGCTTTCGCGCGCTTTTCCCCAACAGGGCGGGGTTCTTCGTTTGCCGCCAACTCCAACCGCTTCCTTTCAGCTGCCTTGCGTGCAAAGTATCCTTCTTTCTTGCACCCAATTTCAGCTGCCGGAACTACTTCTGGTAATGGGGCCGTCAGCGCACCGGCTCCTGGGCCCACGGGATTCATACCCACGGGGCATAGCTGGAAACCACTCCCCCTGGTTGATATTAGGGGAGGGTCCCACAGACTAAGTGGTTGACTCAGCACCGGGGCTGAGTGAGTCACTGTCCAAGAAGGCGCGGCCGCAGCTTTCGCGCCATACCCCCCCTTGCGGGCGGGGCTCGCCTGTTGGCGCCACTTCTGGCCAATTCTTTGCAACTAGTGTATTTGCAGAATAGTCTGCCATCGGCCCACCGGTCTCCCAGGGAAGCGGGAGCCGCCATTTTGGGTAGCACTGTCAGTCCCAATCACAATGTCCTCAATACTGTCCTCCAGGGTGGCGCCTCGTTGTCCTAGGCAGGACCAAAACGGTGCGGCCACAGCTTTCGCTCCACTCCAGAGCAGGCTTGTAAAGGACATGTCAGCAACAGCTTGCTCTTCAGTGGGGCCCACGCCACGTGTGCTCTCCCTATCAGCCTCCGGTCGCCATTTTGGATCCTCCATTCTTGAGGTCGTCATTCCTTCGTAGTAGTTATCGTACATGGGGCTCCTCTCTGCGGGGCAGCCACCACACCGGTACAATAAAGATTGCACTGATGCACCACCATGTGTACCTAATGTAGGCTGGACTCATGTATGCACTACCTCAGGCTAGGCTCACTCTCTCAGTGTCTGCTGTATCTCCTTCCTCCCAGTCTGTGCTCCCTACGGTAAGAGGTCTGGAATGGGCTAGAGTACTCTGGGGCTTCCATGCAGTACTGGGGCGTCTACCTATCTTGGTTAGCCTAGCGCAGACCCTCTCCAGGATTCCTGACCACGTTAACAGGCTATCCCTTTAGGCATCCTACCAACTAGCACTACCTCACGGTGACTAGGACAGCTATAGCCCGGCTCCAAACCCCCCACTCCTTTCAGGCCCCTAGGTCGTCCCTGTGAACTGACATACGCCATCAGCCCCCTGACTACCTCTAGGTCCGTCCCAGCGCAGCACAAAGTGGCAGCAGACACTTCTCCCTGTTTCCAAGTGACCTAGCAAAAGCCTGTCCCATTGACAGGTCTATCTCAGCAGCGCCTCCAATTGTAACGGGTTTTCTGAACCGGCCTGACCCACCCAATCTCATATTGGCCCCTGTGGTCTAACCAGCCCCCATTACAGTGTGATGTCTGGTGGTGCACCTGTTGGCAACAGGACTCCTGAGTCTCCCGCATGATGGTGTGTGGGGATTTGCCACCCAGACAGGCAACTGAGGTAGTGTGCTGAGTCCTACCTATATCCAGTGCAGCGCCTCCACCTCATCAGGATCCCGGCGTCCGCTTGGGGATGAGTCTGATGAGGAACTCCTCTGTGGTGCTTCTCTCTGTGCAATAACTCCACACTTGCACACGAGAGTGTTGTTAATCAGGAACATCTTTATTAGTACGGTGGGCCAGCTGCCCTCCACAATGGATGTGATTAGCCCTCCATTGTTCACCGTATTTCCCTTTGAAAGGTATGTCCTACTAATGTAGGGATTCCCTATACCCGCAGGGATACTTCACCTGTGCCAGGTGCCTGGTCACAGTCTCATTAGTCCTTTTAGTATACTAACTCTGAACTATTAATCCTCAGAAGAACCTAGACGAACCTAACTTTTGATCAGTGCTGTGCCTTATGTATCCTCTGGGGGCTGACACAATTCTGACATCACCAACCAGGGAGTCAGAGCCTGTGACCACTCCCATCCATACATAGGGCACCTCACCAGGGTGTGAGGGCAAACCTCCATGATTACTGCTGGCATGCCCATAACTTACCAGGCCTTACTGTCAGCAGGAGAGATGACTGCAACCATTTTACAGCATGGTTACACCTTGATACATCAATGGCTACAATATTGTAATCATTGCCCATGTAGGATAACAATGAAATTCTGTACATCAGAAAAAATGCCCACTTACCATGTATAACGCACGGGAACTTTCTGTACAATGCAGGGATGAGAGATCACACATGCATTGTATCCCTGGCCAGGGGAGCTTAACATCTAAATCTTTCCATCTCTCTAGGTCAGCGGTGGCCAACTCCAGTCCTCAAGGGCTACCAACTGGTCAGATTGTCAGGATGTCCCTGCTTTAGCACAGGTGGCTCAATCAGTGACTCAGTCGAAGACCTGTGCTTATGCTGGGACTGATTGAGCCACCCGTGCTGAAGCTGGGAAATCCTGAAAACTTGACCTATTGATATCCCTTGAGGACTGGAGTTTGCAACTCCTACTCTAGATAGCAGAGGATCGATTGATCGATTGGTGGGGCCAAGTAGTTGTGATCTGCCGTCAACCTCTGTTTCCATTCTCAACCAGGCATGTGAGAATTATCAGAACCAGCTGAGGTCTCTGTTGGGTAGGGTGGTATCCAGTAAGTCCGCCCATGAGATCTGCAATGTAGCTGCTGGGTTCCAATGCCCTCCGAACGATCCAAGCAACGTCTTCGCTGACAAACTCTCTAAACTCCTGATGGACATGATGAAAAAGACCTGCAAATCTCTGCCTGGCCCTGAAGCCGTGATGGTGGTTGGTGCCCTGGTGGCTCTGATGGCAGCTGAAGTGACAGAGACCCTGGGAAGCACAAAGTACTTCGATAATGAAGAAGAGGAAAGAGAGAACCTGGGAGGCTCCAGGCAAGAAGAGCAGGTGAGAAACTCTCTTCATGACCAGAGCAGCCTGGGGTGTAACACTCATATAAGTAAATAAGCATGCGTGGGTCTGTGTGTATCTTTGTACATGTATCAGTGTGCGTGTGCAGATCTGTGCATCTTATATATCAGCGTGTCTCTGTTTAGACAGAGCGCATAAGTGAAAATAGTCTGTTAAATCATTCAAGATTGTGGCAGGTATCTTTGCTCCAATTGTTTATTCTTCCGAGACAGAGAGTATAATTCAGGCTGTTTACAGTTTCATGATGGTACTTACCTAGTTCTGATGTCTCTATGTCTAGGCAGAAATCTTTATACACTTTCTCTCCCTACTAGCTAAGCCAGGGGTGCGCAACCTGGGTGGGGGGTCAAAGATGGTTTTAAGGGGGAGAGCCAAGCAGAGTGGCAGCAGCAGAGGCGGGTGGCGGGAGAGGAGGGCCGCGGGGAGTAGTGCGTCCCAGCGGTCTAACTCGGGAATCTTTACTGACTTCTGGTGTCTACCGCTGCTACAACGTGCTCCTCCCCGGGCGCCCTCCTAATCTGCCACCCTGATCCGCTCCTGCCGTCTAACTCCTCTGCCACCCTGCTCCGCTCCGGCAGTCCTCCGTCCTCTTCTCCCACGTCCTCCTCTGCCACCGCCCTGCTCCGTTCCTGTGGTCCTCCTCCACCGAAGCCAGGTAGGCATTGTTGAGGGGAGGGGTGAGAGAGAGGGTGAGGAGGGGGCTGAGATAGAGGATGAAATGGGTGGGGTGAGATTGAGAGGATGAGGGTGGGTGAGAGAAGATGAGGAGGGAGGGCGAGAGAGCGAGAGGATGAGAGGGGGGAGAGCGCTATACTGTAATTGTGGCGCACTTTGAGTCCCACTGGGAGAAAGGCGCTGTATGAAATAACGTTATTATTATTATTATTAGTTTTACAAATGGGAAATGAGCAATGTATTTGCAGACATTGCGCCTGTATGATAACACGGCGACTGTGGGGGCCAATGGGAAACGTCGGAGCAGTGAGGGATTTACCAGAGTATTTCACACTGTTATAGAAACTTTAATAGACCTGTTAATAATTTTATGGGATGTTTCAATCGGATCATAAAACCCGGAGATGAAAAAGCTCAGTGACCTGAGAGCGTAATGTTTAAGGAGCGGTAACATGTGTGTGTGCTTTGTTCCCTCAGGAAGCCCTGTTTGTACCGATGGTGAAAGACTTTGGTGGGAATGCTGAGCTGTTGCCTATTTCTTACCACAATATAAAAGTTTACGTTGTCTTCCGGAATCCATCTCCTGAGGACTGGGTGAGCGGACCCCATTCACTAGGCGAGAGGGCACACGGTGTGGGGTGGTGCCAGGGATGGGCGCCGCTGTTGGGACGCCAAGTGGGCCTCCACAACCATGTGGCTTCAGATTGCTGTAGGACAGGGGTGGGCCAAATTCAGTCCTCAAGGGCCACCAACAGGTCAGGTTTTCAGGATATCCCTTCTTCAGCACAGGTGGCTCAATCTTCGACATGGGACCATAGGAGGAAGGGACACAAAGAAGACGGGGAAAATCACTAGGGTTGCCAGGTGTATGGTATTGAACTTGACTGTCCTGTATTTGGACATAGTCCAGTAAAAAATGAGAGGTAATACTGGACATGTATGAGTATACCGGTATTACCTCTCTGGACATATATGTGTATACCGGTATTACCTGGACATAGTGACCTGACCGGCTTGGGGGGGGGGGGGGGGGCAGTATTTCCCCGAGCACGGAGAGATCTGGGCTGTTGCTAGGGGGCTGGGCCACTTCCTCCAGCCTGATTGTTTGCTGCTAGGTAATGCAGCCAATCAGGAGGAGGTGTCAGGAGCCTGGGGGTGGGGTCAAGGAGAGGAGGAAACAGCATGGAGCGGAAGAGGTGAGAGTGGTGTGTGTGTTTAAAGCATGTCACAGCTTTCACCATTATGTTCAGTATTTTTGGAGAAGCCACCTGGCAACCTGAAAGGTGAAACTAGAAACTTAGACAGGATGAGAGTAATGGGGAGAGAGGGATGACGTGAAGTGAAGGATATAGTGATAATTACAAGAGACATTCCCTATTAATCCCAACTCATTACTAATATATATATATATATATATATATATATATATATATATATATATATATATATATATAAATATAAATATATATATATATATATATATGTAGCTCTGCTTCCTAGCGAACGCAGGCCACTACCATACAACTTCTTTCACTGCAGCCTCTCCCAAAACTGACTGCACAAAACACTGAAACCCTGACTTGACACTAGCATTGCAATGCAGCAAAACACATGACAAGGTACAGGTTCACCCCTGCTGTTTAGTCTGCACACACTCACTCTGCTCATAACAGCTCCATGCAACACTGCCTACCTCTGGCATCATGAACCTGCTATGTCTTCTAACTTTTTTCTTTCTCCTGGCCTCATGGAGATGTTACTCCCTCTATCCACTACAAACTCCTCCATCCTGGCCCGCACCCAACATCACCATACACCCTGGACTACTCAAAAGCCTTTCATTATCTATGGAATGTTGGTGGAGAACTCTAAAAACCAGCACACCAACCACTGCTCACTCTAATGGAAAACACCACAAATTTACAACTTGTAAACAACTACCCAAATTTCTTCTCATACTATTACTCTCTCTAGCAGGTGATATTGAAACTAACCCAGGTCCTCCCATTTCAGCTCTGCCCCATGCCCCTGAGAATTCCACCTTTAAATTCCAAAAAGGGCTATCTGTCGCCCATATAAACATCCGGAGCCTGCTGCCCAAACTAGACGAACTAAGGGCATGGTGCCTTATGCATAAACCCAAAGCCATCGTTCTTACAGAAACATGGCTATCCTCTAAAACCCCTGATGCAAATATCGCCATTCAGGGATACTCCATTTTTAGGAGAGATAGGTCAAAGAGAGGAGGAGGGGTGTTATTTTATATTGCAGACACCTTACAATTTACACTAATGGTGAAGAAAAAAATGTGAACTAGCGCTAAAGTGTAATACACAGTGTGATATTAAAAAACTTATAATAAAGGATGGCTGCCCGGTGATACTGCCAGTACTAACAGAATAAACCAAAATAAAGAAAAACCTGGCGCCAAATAGTCAGTGGAATGTCCTGTACTCCTCAAGGGATCCGCACACTTGCTCGACAGACCATGCAAAGAAAAGAACACAAACAAACAAAAATCATAGCGCAACACTGTAGGGTAAGCAGTACTGCACTAATACACACAAACAGTTAAGAATCCTAGCGACTATTAAAATAATTATTTATTAAAAAGAACTATGCCAAGACCGACAATGGCAAATACAAGGAACCGCAGGTCATCCGGAGCACAAAAATTGGAGCCCTACTTACATACAGCAAGGTTTAAACTCGCATGGTAGGAACAAGTCCTAGGTAGAGATGATCTCCCTGGCGGGTGATGCCTCTGCTCCACTGCGGCTCAGACACCAGTCAGTCCTTACGATGGTAACCGGAACAGCTCCGGCCGTGGGGGCTGGTGTGCGGGGTCCACAGCTCTGCACCGCGTGTAGACACACGCCTCACTTCCTCCTAGCCAATTAAAATTAATTGATCGTTTATAATTAAAACAGCCTGTATGTCATTAGTACCAAATCACTACATGGACTCTTAGACATACATGACATCAAACACATAAAAAACACATAAAAAACACATAGAAACAACAGTACCAGCATATGTCAAAACATGTATATACCCTAATGTCATATGCATATTAAGTAAACCAACAGAGGTATGAAGATATTCAAACTCTCCCCTTGGGTATAGTTTCTATGTGTTTTTTATGTGTTTTTTATGTGTTTGATGTCATGTATGTCTAAGAGTCCATGTAGTGATTTGGTACTAATGACATACAGGCTGTTTTAATTATAAACGATCAATTAATTTTAATTGGCTAGGGTATATCTATGTGTCACCAAGTATCATTGTTTTCAGCCCCTGAGGAAGTAGAGTGACATCTACGAAACGCGTAGGGCTAGTGGCACAGCCACTATTTGACTGACTTTGGACGTTTAAGGACATTTGGCCTTGGAGCCCAACTTTCCCTTCAGCCTGCCAGCTGTTCCTTTAAGGCAACGGGCACTATCGCGCGCGGGCGCGCAGAGACTTCCTGTTGCTCCGTAGGAGGAAGTGAGGCGTGTGTCTACACGCGGTGCAGAGCTGTGGACCCCGCACACCAGCCCCCACGGCCGGAGCTGTTCCGGTTACCATCGTAAGGACTGACTGGTGTCTGAGCCGCAGTGGAGCAGAGGCATCACCCGCCAGGGAGATCATCTCTACCTAGGACTTGTTCCTACCATGCGAGTTTAAACCTTGCTGTATGTAAGTAGGGCTCCAATTTTTGTGCTCCGGATGACCTGCGGTTCCTTGTATTTGCCATTGTCGGTCTTGGCATAGTTCTTTTTAATAAATAATTATTTTAATAGTCGCTAGGATTCTTAACTGTTTGTGTGTATTAGTGCAGTACTGCTTACCCTACAGTGTTGCGCTATGATTTTTGTTTGTTTGTGTTCTTTTCTTTGCATGGTCTGTCGAGCAAGTGTGCGGATCCCTTGAGGAGTACAGGACATTCCACTGACTATTTGGCGCCAGGTTTTTCTTTATTTTACAATTTACACTGCTACATTGCCCACCAAGTCCACCCTCTTTTGAAACTCTAGTTGGCAAAATCTGCCTCCCCTTTTCTAAGCCCATCTTGCTTGCTGGCATCTACCGCCCCCCTAAAGCCCCTCTACAATCCTTGACTGATATCACCCAATTTCTTGCCTCCATTTCCTCTCTGAATGAGAAGAGTGAGCTGCTAGTTCTTGGGGATTTCAACTTCAATTGGCTTGACCCTAAAAACCACAAAATCCAGATACAACTCAAGTCACTTAACCTATCGCAACTCATTTCCCAACCGACACGAATAAACCTGAAGTCGCATAATCATTCCTTGCTAGACTGGATTCTCTCCTCAAACCCCAGCAGAATCCAATCCTCTGGCATCCTTCCTGACATTTTCAGTGACCATGCAATAGTGTACTGTGTAAGGAAAATTAAACCGCCCCATTCAAGCCCCAAAGTTCTCCTCACTAGAACATTTAAAAACTTTAACCCACAACAGTTTCTGGTTGACCTTACCAACTGCCCATGGCACAGAATCGATTTAATCCCCGACCCTGACTCTGCGCTCGACTATTTCCAATCCGAGTTCTTAAAACTCTGCGATACCCATGCTCCACTACGCAAAATAAGGGTACGGGGGGCCCACCTTCCATGGGTTACACCTGACCTTATAGCACTCTACCAGTTCAGGGATGCCTTGTGGAAAAGCTACAAAGTAACTGGCACTACCAAGGATCTCAATCACTACAGATGCCTGCGGAACGTGTGCACAAGGCAAACAAGGCATGCAAAAGCACAATATTACTCTGACAATCTCCTCCAGAATACATCAAACCCAGCTAATTTCTGGAAGGTTATCAACAATATATTCCAGCCTCCTAACCATCAACAACCAAGTAATATCACTAAGGGGGATATTACTCTGACAAACCCCACTGACATTGCAAATGCATTCAATGATTACTTTGTGGGGTGTGCCACTAACTTATTAGCGAAACGCAGCACAAACCCCAAACCTGAATCTCATCCTGGGAGTACCCCTATAGTCCCACCCCCTCCCAACACTGCCCACAATTTTCAATTTAGCCCAGTATCTGAAGAGGAGATTACACAAGCGCTCCTCAAACTAAAACTAAGCAGCCAATGTGGACCCGACTTACTACAATCTAGGTTCCTACGACTTGGTGCCCCAGCCATTGCCAAACCAATTGCGTCCATAGTCAACTCTATCCTGTCTGCAGGCCATATCCCTAAGACCTGGAAAACTGCCAGAGTTGTCCCAATCTTCAAAAGTGGGGACAAAAACACTGTCTCAAACTACAGGCCAATCTCACTTCTCCCAATTCTATCCAAAGTTATGGAAAAATGTGTCCACTCCCAATTAAGCGATTTCTACACCAAGACAAATTTCCCTAGCCAATTCCAGTCTGGGTTTCGTCCCAAACACTCCACCGTAACTACCCTGCTAAAAGTTTGCAATGAAATCCAGTGTGGAATGGAACGGGGACAACTCACTGGTGCAGTATTCCTAGATTTTGCAAAGGCTTTTGACACAGTTGATCATGCTATCCTGCTTAACAAACTCCAGAGCTCTGGAATAGGGAAACATGCTTTAAACTGGTTTCAGTCCTACCTATCAGGAAGATCCCAACATGTGTCCATCTCAGGCTCTAACTCCAACCCCCTGGATATCACTTGTGGTGTCCCGCAAGGCTCTGTTCTGGGGCCCCTACTCTTCTCAGTGTTCATTAATGATCTTCCCACAGCTTGTAAGGAAGCCTCAATACACATGTATGCAGATGACACAATCCTGTATGCACACAGCCATAGCCTCTCTGACCTTCAACACATACTTCAGTCTGACTTTTTGAGACTCGAAAACTGGATTTCCCAAAACAAACTGTTTTTAAACACTGACAAGACTGTAACAATGGTATTTGGGACCAAGACTAAATTTGTAAAGCTTCCAGTGACTGAGCTCCTGATTAGAACCAACGCTAAAACCACCCTAACACCTGTCACTAGTTTTAAATACCTGGGCTTATGGTTTGACTCCCACTTAACATTCGGGATGCACATTGATACCCTGACAACCAAGACCTATGCCAAACTAGGGGTACTTTACAGGAACAAATCCTCCCTAAGTCTCCTGGTCAGAAAGCGTATTGCACAGCAGATGCTAATGCCAATTATTGACTATGGAGACATAGTATATGGCTCGGCTCCTCAAACCCACCTTAGCAAACTTGACACCCTCTACAATTCAATTTGTCGTTTTGTTCTCCAATGCAACTACAACACACATCACTGCGAAATGCTCAAAGAACTAGATTGGTCATCACTAGAGTCTAGGCGCAAAGTTCACCTTTCCTGTCTCACCCTCAAACACTTTCTGGGCAAGCTACCCAGCTACCTGAACAAGCTCCTCACCCCTACCACATGCAGTACCTATCACCTGAGATCAGACTCCAAAAGACTATTCATGGTCCCAAGACTCAACAAAGTATCCGGACGTTCCTCCTTCTCCTTCCGTGCACCCCAAAACTGGAACAACCTACCAGAGACTCTCATATCCACCACCAGCTTAAGTTCTTTCAAATCTAAGGCTGTCTCACACTTTAATCTGGTCTGTAACTGTTTCATACGCTCATAATATATATTTTCTTTAACTGTGCATGCAATGTCTTGTATATAAATGTATACCTTGTTCATTTATGTAACTGTATTTGTAACCATGTATTATTTGTTTTACTCTGTGCCCAGGACATACTTGAAAACGAGAGGTAACTCTCAATGTATTACTTCCTGGTAAAATATTTTATAAATAAATAAATAAATAAATAAATATGCTGTATTACCTGTAGGCTCACAGGGTCTGAGCCTCTGCCATGGAGAGCCTGGGGTACACACAATACCTAGAACTTGGTGCAGCGCCTCCACCTGCGACAGCTTCCGCCCGAGGGGAAGTGGGTCTTCGCAGGACTTATATACAACACACACACACACAGCGATATCCCTTAACCAATTAACTTTACTTGCATATACCACATGGATTATACCAACAGGTGTCCCTCCCTAGAGGAGACACTATACTCAGCGTCTCGTGAACGCTCACCCTCCCTTCTCCCTTCACCGGGTGATCCCACCCCGTGTCCAGTTCCCCTTGGGAATAGTTCTCCCACCCTCAAGTGAGTCAATTAATATGTATGAGTGTGACTGCGCAGCCACTGTGTCCTGAATGAAGGCTGGTACCGTTGGTGCACTTTAGTATTACCTGCCGGGCACTCCAGTACCTGGTGCGGCTACAATCTTTACAAAGGATCAGCGAGGTGTAGATGAAGTCACCCGTCGGTGTCTAGGGCGATCCCACCCAGACACGCTGCGGCACGATAGCGGGGTCTGCGCCCAGATCTCCCGCCACTCAGAACTGTCCCAGCGGTAATAAGGTGGCAATAAAGGGAACCGGAACCTGACTATGGCCAGTCCCTAGCTCTGCTTGTCTCTACGGGGACTCAGGGCCTAACTGGGCCTGGGGCATGCGGCCTACGTAGGGGGCGGTCTGCCTCCCCACACCGAAGCTCCTTCTCTCCTCTCCAACCAACTCTGACAACTCGTGCGCGCAACCACTTCCTTTTCCTCCTGGTCTCGCACCTCATTGGCCCAGGCGCATCACGGGGACCCGCGGGGGCTGCTGGGACTCGTCGTGCGCTACCTCCTTCGCGGGCTTTCTTTCACCCTCGATCTGAGCATGCGCAACCTCTGCTAGGCTAAGTCTGTGCTGGCGCCAACCACAACATGGCAGCTCCATGGCGCGGAACCTCCGTTATCGGTGTGTTCCCTAACTGCAACATTCCCAACCATAACAACAAAAGGGTGGAAAAAGGGGGTCCCGGCTACATATATATATATATATATATATATATATATATATATATATATATATGTGTTAATGCATCATGCAAGCATAAGGGGTCAGTACAAGATAAAGGGAGTGACGATTCCGCTCTCCCGGTCCTTTATCTATGAGCTAGATAACATTCCAGGATGCACTGTTTTTGAATAAACCCCTTGCTTGCTTCAGTCATTGTAACATCGCCGGAAGAAGAGATCAGTGTATCTCGAAAGCTCGCACAAATAAAAGCATTTCGTTAGCCACAGAACGGTATCGTCTGTTCGTTTTTGATTATTAAGCTCGGCTAACACGGTACAGATACCTCTACATACATACCTACCTACATACATACATATATACATACATACATACCTACCTACATACATACATACCTACCTACCTACCTACCTACCTACCTACATACATACATACATACATACATACATACATACATACATACATACATACATACATACATACATACATACATACCTACCTACATACATACCTACCTACCTACCTACCTACCTACCTACATACCTACCTACCTACCTACATACATACATACCTACCTACCTACATACATACATACATACATACCAACCTACCTACCTACATACATACATACCTACCTACCTACATACATACATACATACATACCAACCTACCTACCTACATACATACATACATACCTACCTACATACATATATACATACATACATACATACCTACCTACCTACCTACATACATACCTACATACCTACATACCAACCTACCTACCTACCTACCTACATACATACATACCTACCTACATACATACATACATACCTACCTACCTACCTACCTACATACATACCTACCTACATACATACCTACATACCTACATACCAACCTACCTACCTACCTACCTACCTACATACATACCTACCTACCTACATACATACATACATACATACCAACCTACCTACCTACCTACCTACCTACATACCTACCTACATACATACCTACCTACCTACCTACCTACATACATACATACATACATACCTACATACATACATACATACATACATACCAACCTACATACCTACATACATACATACATACATACATACATACATACATACATACATACCAACCTACCTACATACATACCTACCTACCTACCTACATACATACCTACCTACATACATACATACATACATACCAACCTACCTACATACATACATACATACATACATACATACCTACCTACATACCAACCTACATACATACATACCAACCTACCTACCTACCTACATACATACATACCAACCTACCTACCTAAATACATACATACCTACATACATACATACATACCTACCTACATACATACCAACCAACCAACCAACCTACCTACCTACCTACCTACATACATACATACATACATACATACCAACCTACCTACATACATACCTACCTACCTACCTACATACATACCTACATACATACATACATACATACATACATACATACATACATACCTACCTACCTACATACATACATACATAGATACATACATACATACATACTGTGACAAACGGCTTACTCCGGGGCTCCGCCGTCTGTCCGGGACTGTTAGAACACGGTCTTTTAGGGTAGGTTAAATGATGAGACGTCACGTACTGTTCCTTTAAACAGGCTATGCCTGGTTTATTCAGTCCCAGGCACTGAGACTGCCACAGTTTAAACAGAAAACAAAGCCAAACAAAAAGCTGCTCGTCTGAGCGATAACTTAAACTTAGATGTCCCTGACTCAGAGTTGGAAGTGGCTTGTCCACTTCCACCAACAAAATAAGTACCTTTGCAGTCTTTAGACAAACTAACAGAATGAATGAAGCGATTTGGGAAAGAGGCTTTCTCACCCCTCTGCAGTTCAGCAGCCTTCCAGGCTCTTGGGCGGGGCCCAGAGGAAACAGGAAACAGGTCTTATATACCTGAACTCTAATCAGCATGACAGGTGACAGAAAACAGGCAGCAGACAAACTGTGGAATGGAGTGCCTGTACCACGAGGCTGCCCTGTTCAGCTTAGACAGGACAGAAACTGTTCAGTATCCTGGGAGCCCTGTATATGGAGTTTATTACCAACCCCTGGTTTCTGTCACACATCCTCCCCCCCAGCTCAGACCTCGAGGGGTGAGCGACCATGGATATCAGGGAGTGCATCCTTGACAACCCGTCGGCATTGCCATGTTTGTGCCCCGACCTGTGTTCCACAGAAAATTTAAAGGGCTGTAGGCTTAGGAACCACCTGGTCACCCTAGCGTTCTTCTCCCTATTTTGACACATCCAGGTAAGGGGTGCATGATCTGTGACCAATCGGAACTTTCTCCCCAACAGATAATACTTGAGTGTCTCTACAGCCCACTTTATTGCGAGACACTCTTTCTCGACTATGGAGTAATTTTTCTCCTGGGGATTTAGTTTCCTACTTAAATAAAGGATGGGGTGCTCCTCCCCTTGAGACTCCTGGGAGAGTACCGCCCCCAGCCCTACCTCAGATGCGTCGGTTTGGACTACGAACTCTTTGGAGAAGTCAGGTGTGACCAACACTGGTTGGGCACAGAGAGCTTCTTTCAGGCTTCTAAAGGCCTGTTCGGCTTCGGGGGACCACTTTACCATTAGCGGTCCTCTTGCTTTTGTGAGGTCGGTTAGTGGGGTTGCCTTAGTTGCAAAATTGGGAATAAACCTCCTATAGTAGCCAATTAACCCCAAAAAGGTCCTTACTTGTTTTTTTGTGACTGGCCTTGGCCAATTTTGTATCGCCTCTACTTTGAGTGTTTGTGGTTTGAGTAACCCTCTACCAATAGAATACCCCAGATACTTGGCCTCCTCCAGACCAATAGTGCATTTAGCGGGGTTAGCAGTTAGTCCAGCAGACCGAACTGCGTCGAGCACAGCTTGGACCTTTGGAAGGTGGGACTGCCAATCTTCACTATGGATTACCACATCATCCAGGTAGGCGGCAGCGTACCGAACATGTGGTTTTAAAATTTTATCCATCATTCTTTGGAATGTGGCGGGAGCTCCATGTAAGCCAAAAGGCAGCACCTTATATTGAAAGAGGCCGTCTGGGGTTGAGAAGGCTGTTTTTTCTTTTGCCCTTTCTGTGAGGGGAACCTGCCAGTACCCTTTTGTTAGGTCTAGGGTTGTGAGATATCGGGCTTTGCCCAGTCTCTCTACAAGTTCATCCACCCTGGGCATAGGATAAGTATCAAATTTTGACACCGCGTTTAGTTTCCGGTAGTCATTACAAAACCTTGTTGTACCGTCTGGCTTTGGGACTAAAACTATAGGGCTGTTCCACCCACTTTGGGATTCCTCAATTACGCCTAGTTTTAGCATTTTTTTAACCTCTAAACTTATAGCCTCTCTCTTGGCCTCTGGGATTCGGTACGGTTTAAGGTTAACTCGGACCCCCGGTTCAGAGACTATGTCATGTTTAATTACGTTAGTTTTACCTGGCTGTGTAGAGAAGATTTCTTTGTTCCTTCTCACTAAACTCTGGACCTCTCGTTTCTGATGCACGGACAGTGTTTCAGCTATGCTAACCTCTGGGTCAGTTTCTTGATTCTCTGACGGACCTGGGGGTACTAGGGTTAACAAGACCTCTCTATCTTTCCAGGGCTTGAGTAGGTTTATATGGTAAATTTGCTCAGGTTTCCTCCTACCTGGCTGCCTTACCCTATAATTTACTTCTCCCACTCTTTCCAAGACCTCATATGGCCCATGCCATTTAGCAAGGAATTTACTCTCCACGGTGGGAACCAGAACTAGTACCCTATCACCTGGAAAAAAAATTCTGACCCTAGCACCCTTATTATACGTATTCCTTTGTGCTTCTTGAGCTTTCTCCATGTGTTCCCTCACTATGGGTAGGACTGCAGCAATGCGGTCCTGCATTTGGGCAACATGCTCTATTACACTTCTGTAAGGGGTAACCTCGTGTTCCCAAGTTTCTTTGGCTATATCCAGTAAGCCCCTTGGATGTCGGCCATACAATAGTTCAAACGGGGAGAAGCCTGTGGATGATTGGGGAACTTCCCTAATGGCAAATAACAGGTATGGTAACAAACAGTCCCAGTTTTTCCCATCCTTATCGACCGCCCGGCGTAACATGCTCTTTAAGGTTTTATTGAACCTTTCCACTAAACCATCTGTTTGTGGATGATAGACTGAGGTTCTGAGATGCTTGATTTTTAGGAGTTTACATAGCTCTTTTGTTACTTGGGACATAAATGGTGTTCCCTGGTCAGATAAGATCTCTTTAGGAATTCCGACCCGGGAAAACAGAAGTACTAACTCTTTTGCTATGTTTTTAGCAGAGGTGCTACGTAGGGGAACTGCCTCCGGATATCGGGTAGCATAATCTAATATTACCAATATATGCTGATGTCCCCTAGCAGACTTTATTAGGGGTCCTACTAGATCCATAGCAATCCGGTCAAATGGTACCTCTATTATGGGAAGGGGTACCAATGGGCTGCGGTATGCTTTGAACGGGGCGGTGATCTGACATTCTGGGCATGAGGAACAATAGTTTGTAATTTCTGCCAGAACCCCAGGCCAATAAAAGCTTCGGAGAACCTTTTCTTTTGTCTTTTCCACCCCTAGGTGTCCCCCCAATGGATGACTATGTGCGAGGTGTAATACTACGTTACGGAATGTCCGTGGTACCAACAATTGTTTAGTTGTAACTGATTTTCTTTTATCAACCCGATATACTAGGTCGTTCTCTACCTCGAAGTAGGGGTAAGCAAGTGACCTATCTGGTTGGCCATGAGTACTATTCTGGTCCCGTATATTTCCCCTTGCTACCGCTAATGTGGGGTCCTCCCACTGGGCCTTCTTAAAACTCCCAGGAGTGACCTCTAGGTCAGCGAGGGTCTTATCCTGTACTGGGGTGGTAAGTGCCTGATCAACATCTTCATTTGGGGTATTCCCTACCAAAGTAGTGATGGGGAAGGGAATTTCACAGCACTCCTCCTTTTCCCCCTTCTTATTTGGGCCCTCGTCAACCTCCATTTCTGAAAAAGGGAAAGGATTTGTTTCTTCTAACACTTCGTTATGGTCTGCTATTGAACTCTGGGCGCTATTCTGAGCTGGGGACCACATTTTTAGAAAATGGGGAAAGTCGGTCCCTATTAACACATCATGTGCCAGTTTGGGTACAACACCCACCTTGAAATCTAAAGAACCAAATTCTGTTTCAAAAAAAACATCAACAGTGGAATATTCATGATTATCCCCATGTATACAACAAATTGCCACTCTTTGTGAACTGTTTACCTGTTTCTTCTTAATGGGCAATAGGTATTCGGACACTAGTGTGACCATACTCCCAGAGTCAAGAAGTGCCCGAACCCTCTTACCATTAACCTTTACAAATGCCCACAGATGGTTATTCAAGGGGTCCTCTGGGCTAGGGCCCATACATTGGGACAACAGCGAATAAGGTTCCACGCTGTTGCATTGCATGGGCTCATCATTTAGTGGGCAGATTTTTGCTGTGTGGCCCCTCTCATGACAATTTACACATTTAGGTACATAGTCTGTGTCCCACTTAGAGCCTTTTCCCGGCTCCCCATGTTGGCTATTGCCCTTAGTGTGCGAACCACTGTTGCTGGTGCTGCGTGAAGGTGGTCGCCGCTCTTCAGCTCCCCTTAACCCCGGTACCCTTTTACCGTCTCTGGAAGAGTCCTGGAACCTCGGGTAGTGGGGTTGCTCCACGACTGTGGGTTGCGGGTGCTCTCCTGCTGCATTGTACCTTTCTACGAGGGCCACAAGCTCATCCGCATTGTGGGGGTCACTCCGACTGACCCAATGGCGTAAGGCAGAGGGAAGTTTCCTCAAGAACTGGTCCATGACCAACCGTTCCACGATGTGGCTTGCTGAGTTGATCTCGGGTTGTAGCCACTTCCGGGCGAGGTGGATGAGGTCATACATCTGGCTTCGGGTGGCTTTATCCATCGTGAAGGACCATGCGTGAAACCTTTGGGCGCGAACAGCCGTGGTTACGCCGAGGCGGGCGAGGATCTCGAACTTCAATTTTGCATAGACGTTAGCTTCGGCTGGCTCTAGATCAAAGTAAGCCTTCTGGGGTTCGCCGCTTAGGAAGGGTGCGATTAGACCAGCCCACTCAGCTTCTGGCCATCCCTCTCTCTGTGCCGTGCGTTCAAACGTGAGAAGATAGGCTTCCACATCATCCGAGGGTCCCATCTTCTGAAGGTAGTGGCTTGCCCTGGTCATTTTCGGAACTGGGGCTGCCGCTGCCAGTGGAAGGTTACTGATAGTCCCCCTCAGGATCTCGAGTTCCTGCTGTAAGCCCTGAGCGAACCGCTGTTGCTCCTCTCTCAGCAAGCGGTTTGTCTCTTGCTGGTTTGCATTCGCCTGTTGCAGGGCTTCATTCGCGTCTTTCTGGACAGCGACATTGCGTACCAGCGCACTCACCACGTCTTCCATCTTGTTTGGAGAGAGAGAAAAAAAAACCTTCTTTTTTTTTTTTTTTTTTTTTAAAGTTCTTTAACCCCCAGACCTTTCAGTGTTCTGCCCGCATTCTCCACCATATGTGACAAACGGCTTACTCCGGGGCTCCGCCGTCTGTCCGGGACTGTTAGAACACGGTCTTTTAGGGTAGGTTAAATGATGAGACGTCACGTACTGTTCCTTTAAACAGGCTATGCCTGGTTTATTCAGTCCCAGGCACTGAGACTGCCACAGTTTAAACAGAAAACAAAGCCAAACAAAAAGCTGCTCGTCTGAGCGATAACTTAAACTTAGATGTCCCTGACTCAGAGTTGGAAGTGGCTTGTCCACTTCCACCAACAAAATAAGTACCTTTGCAGTCTTTAGACAAACTAACAGAATGAATGAAGCGATTTGGGAAAGAGGCTTTCTCACCCCTCTGCAGTTCAGCAGCCTTCCAGGCTCTTGGGCGGGGCCCAGAGGAAACAGGAAACAGGTCTTATATACCTGAACTCTAATCAGCATGACAGGTGACAGAAAACAGGCAGCAGACAAACTGTGGAATGGAGTGCCTGTACCACGAGGCTGCCCTGTTCAGCTTAGACAGGACAGAAACTGTTCAGTATCCTGGGAGCCCTGTATATGGAGTTTATTACCAACCCCTGGTTTCTGTCACAATACATACATACATACATACATACATACATACATACCAACCTACCTACCCACCTACATACATACATGCATACATACCAACCTACATACCTACCTACCTACATACATACATACATACATACATACATACCAACCAACCTACATACATACCAACCTACCTACCTACCTACCTACCTACATACCTACCTACATACATACATACCTACCTACCTACCTACATACATACATACATACATACATACATACATACATACATACAAATTTGGTAATCATAACGTGCTCTTTAAGCCTCTGTTTATAGTATTATTGCTTCAGAACTTTGTCTTTCTTCCCACAAACTTTCTAATGTTCTATATCATATCCCAGGCGTCAGGAGGGAAAACCTGCACCAACTCGGGGGAAACATTCACCTATGGACTTTGCCACAAAGTCTTCTCTGTCACCGGCGCAGAATGGGAGGTAAGGAAGGGCACATGGCAAACAAGGGGTACATTAACAAGGACACACATAACCCCCAGTGTGATGTGCTACTGGGTAAAGTCCACAGAGAGGTCTACCTTTACCCAGTAGCATATCACACTGTTAGCATCGCAATGTTAGCATTGGTATTAGGGGGTACACTACAGCAGCGGTGCTCAACTCCAGTCCTCAATTCCCCCCCCCCCGAACAGGTCAGGTTTTCAGGATATTCCTGCTTCAGCACAGGTGGCTCAATCAGTCCCTACTTCAGCACAGGTGACTCAATCAGAGGCTCAGTCTTTGATCAGAGCCTCTGATTGAGCCACCTGTGCTGAAGCTGGGATATCCTGAAAACCTGACCTGTTGGGGGGCTTGAGGACTGGAGTTGAACACCACTGCCGTACAGTACCACTACTTTATAACTTACAACCCCAACTAGCTTATCTTCAGTGCCAAATACATTTAGAATATCTTCAAGTTCTTTGACCGATGACTGTTAGGAAACAAGAAGCAGATGTAGGATCTGCGTCAGTTTCGTACGGGAAGGGGGGGGGGGGGTTGGAAGGGAATTATTGGGGTATCTGTGTGATCTGCAAATACTGTATAAGGAACACATGAGAAAAAAAGCGCTCAAGTGCCTGTGACGATAGCTTTGTAACAGGCTATTAATAATACACACCAAATATCACTGGGTTGAACTGAACGAGGCTTAGATATGATAAAATGTAATTTATTCCTTGAAAAAGGTGAACACACGAGATTATACAAATAACAGACAAAATATAGACACTCACTTAAGATGGAAATGATGAAATAGTCACAAATCGGGACTAGCAGTTCATACAGCAATCTTGAAAATCATAAAAGACATGAAAGACAATAGCCATAGGCTGAGCCTGGTTCTTATACAATTATTTCCCATTGAACACAACCTAAACCCAGCCCCTCTCATAAATCAGTGGTGATGTTGACAGTTTTCCACAGAGTAAAACTCCTCCCACCCAAGGACGTTTAAAAAACTACTTTTCCTATCTAAATAACTTCATAACTTCAGTTTAGTAATACTTACTGGCACGCGAGCCATAGTAATACATTCCGGCACGCATGACGCTCCCAATAAGACTAAATATTACCGTGTAATATTAAAATTAAGAGAGATATTAATATTGGTCTCTTAGTACCTGCTAGACATCATGTGTCTGTAATCCTTATGTGCGAATCAGTCCCACGAATACACATATGTAGCTTTTAGCATGTTCAGCCGAGGACATCTCATAATATTCTTATATTTAATAAGGTCACTCATTCTGATATCTCCTTGGATAACCGCACCCCTGGCCTCCATAACCCCTTGTCAAGCAATCCTTTGAAGCTGGGCCTCGTGTGTAGCGAACATTTGTCACAGGTGCTATATTTCACACCCAATGCCCCAGACATTGCCCTTACCTGTCTCTTCCAGCAATATGTGTTAACATACACCAAACCCCCTCTGTACTTTTCACACCCAACTTCAATCAAGCCTTTTGAAGCCCAGGTATTTCTGAACAGACACCACACATATTTGTATTTTCCTAAACTGCAGCTCATTAACCCCTTAAGCCCCAGTGTGTGTGTGGTGCAGACACTGGCACAGAAACAATACATTTATACAGGGGAATAAACAGTTGGATGGCTGAAGCAAGGCAAAAACACATTACTGGACCCAAGTCCAGTTAACACCTTGCTTCCCAGGTGAGAGTAGAGGGTGACCAAATGGGGTGTAACCCCTTTAATCCCGGCCAAATCCCCTCTCTCTTGACAGTGACAATACCACTTGCTCCTGAGGAAGCTGTGGTTAACACAGCGAAACGCGTAGAGCCATCTTTGAGCCGTCTGCAGCCTGCACAACTGTTGAGAAACTGAAGGTGCCAGGTTTGCTGCTTCTCCCTGCTGCCTGCTTCCGTGTGTGCCATACCGGAAGTCGTTACCCCCGTACCGGTTGTGACGTCACACGCCATCCACCGCGATCCGGCGAGGATCACTTGGAAGTGTAGCAGCAGAAGGTCCATCTACCAGCGCTCAACTTCCTCAAGAAAACGCTATGTGTACATATACTTTGTACTTATTGTGAGTACATTTCCTATACTGTTTTTTAACTTATAAAATTGAATTCTTCGATCTACACTATGGCCTCCCCTTGTTTTTCCTTGGTACCCCTATCCGAGTGAGATCTCCACTGCATCACCAGTCGTTTGGGTTCCTGCAACTGCGGTGTATCACGTACCTGTTGACCTGTTCAATGCTGATTATACCACTTACCTGTTGTACGTAGGCATTTTATAGAGCCAAGACCTTCTCTGTATTTAACATTTTATACCATTATACTGCACAATATTTTTTGTATTTTCTATTTTTGGGGTGTTCCTGATACCATCGCTCCCTTACAAACACCTGTATCTACATTGAAGCAAGGCAAAAACACATTACTGGACCCCAGTCCAGTTAATCCCTTGCTTCCCAGGTGAGAGTAGAGGGTGGCCAAATGGGGTGTAACCCCTTTAATCCCGGGCCAAATCCCCTCTCTCTTGACACCTCCCCTGCTCAATGGGTGCCTGGTGCCCCAGCTGCCTTCCCTGGCACTGGGACACCACTGGCATCCTTGAAGCACTCAATAAGTCCTGAGGGGTTGGCCTGGCAAAATTGTCCTCCGGCATTGTCCAGTACATTGTCCTGGCCACAGTGGATAGTGAAGTCAAGATCCTGCTGAGCAGGGCTCCACCATGGCCGCCGGGCATTCTCCTTTGCCTCCCTCTGCCCCCCACCCAGTGCCTGGTGAACCAAGTCCATGGTGAAGGGGCATCTCTGCAGACCAGACTGCATTCTGGCCAGAGACTGGCATGTCTCTGCATCAGCGAAAGACCAGCTATCAAGCGCAGACCGTCGCTTTCCTGTCAACCAAGTCTGGGAAAGAGCTATGTCACTATCCTGTAGGGACCCTACCTGCCCTGACCCTGTGCCCACCTGTAGCTGCTCCGCTATTCCCTTGCATCTCCTCCCTGGCTCTAGGGCAGTCCCCACCCAGAGTGGCATCATATCTGGAATCCAGAAACCACCTGGGGTGCTGACTCCTACCCTCTCCTGTGCCCCCTGGGACAAGGCAATCTCCCAGTATCCTGTACTGGGGTCCCTGGTACCCAGGTGCTTTGCCCTTGCCCTCTCAAAACTGAAGGCCAGGAAACAAGCACCTGCTACCGCCACTGCTGCTAGGGCCAGCATCACTCCCCTCCCCTCCACTGTGCTGCCCTTCCTCCCTGTAGCTACCCTTGGCTGCCCTGGAGACAGAACCCTCTGCTGTACCCCCCAAGCCCTGGCTACTGCTCCTTGCTGCCTACCTACCCACAGCCCCACCTCTGGGAACCCTGGGGAATCTGTCAGGGGTGTCACTCCTGGCCAGTCAGAACAAGGGACCTTCTGCCTACCTAGCCCATCCCTAGCTTCTGCCGGCTGCCTGACACCCCACGGACCTCCTATCTCCCCCTGCTCCACGGTGTCTCCCTGCCTAGCCTCCCCTAGGCCCAGCACCTCAGCCCCGGCTGATGACTCCTGCTGCTTACCTCCCTGCAGCCCATCTGCACTCCGCTCCCCCCAAGGCAATCCTAACCCAGACACTGGAACTACCTGAGTGCACCTTCCTCCCGGACCTTGTCTTCCCCTTACCAGGGATGAGCTCAGGGGCACCTCTCCAGATTCAACCACCTTAGCTCTTGGCTGGCAGGTATCCCTGGGGTGGCACAAGCTTGCCACTGCCCATGATACCCCCAGCCCATAGCAAAGCTGCAACAGGGGGTTGCTGATCTGAGGAACCCCCTGCGGCTCTGCCAGGGTAATGGGGAACTCTAGCAGCCATACCTGCTGCTTTCCCTCCCCGGCTACCACTAGCCCTTCTCCCCCCACTGAGATCTGATGCTGGCTACCTACCTGCAGCCTTCCCTCACTCCGCTTCTCCCTAGCTAATCCTAACCTGAATCATAGGGACAGCTGGGTGAGGCCATCTCCCTGCCACTTCCTCCCCATTACCGGAGAGGAGCTCAGGGTTGCTGGTGCAGATGCACCCACCTTAGCTCCTTGCTGGCATGGAATCTGGGGGTGGTCTAACTTTGCCACAATCCCTGATACCTCCAGCCCATAGCAAGGCTGCAACAGTGGGGCTCTTAACTGAGAGTCCCCGTGCTGCTCCGCCAGGGTAATGGGGAAATCTGGATGGCTCACTTGCTGCCTTCCCTCCCCGGTTCCCACTGGCCCACCCAACCCTCTCCCAGGCAATCATACCATAGAGCTGGGTGCTAACGGGGCTAGCCCCTCTCCCTGAAGCTGTGCCCCCATTACCGGAGGTGAGCTCAGGGTTGCTGGTGCAGATGCACCCACCTTAGCTCCTGGACGGTAGGTAACCCTGGGGTGGTCTAACTTTGCCACAACCCCTGATACCTCCAGCCCATAGCAAGGCTGCAACAGTGGGGCTCTTAACTGAGAGTCCCCTTGCTGCTCCGGCAGGGTAATGGGGAAGCCTAGCTGCCCTACAAGCTGCCCTTCCTTCCCCTCCCCTGGTACCCCTATCTCCTGCCACCCCCCGGTCACCCCTATAGTGAAACAACAGGGTACAGTCATAGGAAAAAATAAGTCAGGGTCAGTCTGCGACTTGGTCTTTCTTACCTCGCTGGTCCCCGCAGAGACCACCGCCTTAGTTGGTCCCGATTGCAGGGGGACTGGAGTGGCCACCGCTGGCATCATCTGGGCCGGGCAGCAACGGGCCGCTGCCGCAACAGTGCCCGGGCTTGGTACAGGTAAAACGGTGCAGGACAAGGGACCCAGGTCTTTGTGGAGTAACACGGCTCTCGCCAAACCAGGTAAAATAACCCCCTCCCGCAATCCCTGTCCCTCCCCCCACTCAGAAAGGGCTCCGGCACTTTGCCGGAATCGCGGCTCTTCCGTCACCGTCGCCGCCATGGGCGAGCTCCGGGTAGCTGCCGCAACAGTACCCGACTTTGGTGCAGGGTCGCCGGCGTGGATTGTGGGGCTCCAGGCATCGCTGGGAATCGCCGACTCCGCCAAACAATATAAAACACCCACCTCCCGCACACCCCAACCCTCCCCCCAAATACAATTGCCGCCGGCAGGATGCTGGAATGGCTGCTTCTTCTCCGCCGCCGGCTCTCCGCCGGGATCTGATGGATGGCGCCGCTCTCCGCCGCTAACGGGGTTATTTCTTCCGCAGCTCGTGAGCGCTGGCCCTGAGGGGCTTCTTCGCCCGACCACGCACGGTCCGGGCACCGGGCATTATTGTGGCCCGTTTGTTGGCAGTGCCGCAGCACCTGCCGGAGCTTCTCCGCCGCCGGTGGACGACCCCCCGCGAGGGGCTGCTGCGTCCAGAGCGGAGTTGCTTGAGCGCCGGGCTCTGGGAGGGGGTAAGCGGGTCGGTGCGGCACCAACGCCAGGAACTTGGTCCACTTCGCTGGGAACCACGTCTTGCCCAATGCACACACCAGTGCTAGCTCTTTCAGGGAAAATGGACGGGCCGCCGCAACGGCGGTTACCTCTCCTGGCGCAAGATTTCTGTGGTCTCCGAGACCACCCGCTCCCTCCACAAGTCTCTGCCGTCCCGGAGCTGGGTCCATTCCCTGCTCTCCGGTCGGTTTGATGGTTACGGCGGCTGCAGCGGTGGATCTTTGCTCAGCCTGCCAGGTTTCATGCTCACCGATCGCCGCCTCTCTCTCAGCCTTGCCGGCTGCTGGTCCCCGCGCCGACTTTGGTACTCCTACAGTCTCGGTGCCCGGCTCCAGTCACATGGATGGCCGGCACTTTGGTTCTGGAGGCAATGCTTCTCACAAGTAGGGGAACAGTGAGGAGGTGCCATATCTTGTGTTATATGTTGTACACTGTGTGTCCAATATCTTTAGTCCCAGGAACTCGCAATTACTCTCGAGTTCCCACTATATGACAGAGTCCCTCAGAACACTGTAATATAGGTCCAGTTCAATCCCGCCGCTGCCACCAGTTTTATTAATGCCTGTGACGATAGCTTTGTAACAGGCTATTAATAATACACACCAAATATCACTGGGTTGAACTGAACGAGGCTTAGATATGATAAAATGTAATTTATTCCTTGAAAAAGGTGAACACACGAGATTATACAAATAACAGACAAAATATAGACACTCACTTAAGATGGAAATGATGAAATAGTCACAAATCGGGACTAGCAGTTCATACAGCAATCTTGAAAATCACAAAAGACATGAAAGACAGTAGCCATAGGCTGAGCCTGGTTCTTATACAATTATTTCCCATTGAACACAACCTAAACCCAGCCCCTCTCATAAATCAGTGGTGAGGTTGACAGTTTTCCACAGAGTAAAACTCCTCACACCGAAGGACGTTTAAAAACTGCTTTTCCTATCTAAATAACTTCATAACTTCAGTTCAGTAATACTTACTGGCACGCGAGCCATAGTAATACATTCCGGCACGCATGACGCTCCCAATAAGACTAAATATTACCGTGTAATATTAAAATTAAGAGAGATATTAATATCTGTCTCTTAGTACCTGCTAGACATCATGTGTCTGTAATCCTTATGTGCGAATCAGTCCCACGAATACACATATGTAGCTTTTAGCACGTTCAGCCAAGGACATCTCATAATATTCTTATATTTAATAAGGTCACTCATTCTGATTTCTCCTTGGGTAACCGCACCCCTGGCCTCCATAACCCCTTGTCAAGCAATCCTTTGAAGCTGGGCCTCGTGTGTAGCGAACATTTGTCACAGGTGCTATATTTCACACCCAATGCCCCAGACATTGCCCTTACCTGTCTCTACCAGCAATATGTGTTAACATACACCAAACCCCCTCTGTACTTTTCACACCCAACTTCAATCAAGCCTTTTGAAGCCCAGATATTTCTGAACAGACACCACACATATTTGTATTTTCCTAAACTGCAGCTCATTAACCCCTTGAGCCCCAGTGTGTGTGTGGTGCAGACACTGGCACAGAAACAATACATTTATACAGGGGAATAAACAGTTGGATGGCTGAAGCAAGGCAAAAACACATTACTGGACCCCAGTCCAGTTAACACCTTGCTTCCCAGGTGAGAGTAGAGGGTGGCCAAATGGGGTGTAACCCCTTTAATCCCGGGCCAAATCCCCTCTCTCTTGACAGTGACAATACCACTGAAATGCTCTATGTAATAATGAACAAATATTACCGTGCAGATAAAACTAGTGAAAATAGGATTGTCTGCACTGGATCACTATGTTAATCGTATTTAACACATTTGTTATATAAAGCAAGTGACCCTGTTCCCCCCTTATGAGGCTCGATTGCTGCGGAGAATAGCGACCGTTCCAAAGGTCCATATGAAGAAACTTCTTGCACCATTTCTAGCACAGACCCCTCAATAGGTGAAACAAACAGATGCACGTCTCTTTTCCTGGCACTTTTTCCCTTTCCATGACCGCTGCGCTGGAAATGATCCGAGACGTTTCTGCACATATCGGGGGTCCTTGTATTTCCCTCAAGGGTTTGCAATACCCGTGTATGGTCCGAAGCTTGAGAGATCGCACACCAAGATGAGTACGCCAGAGGAGTTGGGTGCCCTCTGCTACACCGCTGTTTTCCCATGTTGCTCTTGGCACCCGCAAACCTCACCCTTTTCTGAAATGACTTCTTCGTAGCGAGTCACCGTAGGTTTGCCGAACAGTCAATAGACCAGGGGGGCTCAACTCCAGTCCTCGAGCCCCCTCAACAGGTCAGGTTTTCAGGATATCCCTGCTTCAGCACAGGTGGCTCAATCAGTCCCTGCTTCAGCGTAGGTGATGACTGAGCCTCTGATTGGGGGTGCTTGCGGACTGGAGATGAACACCCCTGGGTTACAGCACTATACACCCCAGGATTTAGGGACATCCCATGCATTTGCACACAGGTGCAAACAAACAGTTTATTGATTGGTTGCCCCAAAAGTCTGGTCTGGCTCAGTGAAAACCGTTGTGCTAGAGCAGGGGTGGCCCACTCCAGTTCTCAAGGGCCGCCAACAGGTCTGGTTTTAAGTATGTCTCTGCTTCAGCACAGGTGGCTCAATCAGAGGCTCAGTTGAAGAAGCAGGGACTGATTGAGCCACCTGTGCTGAAGCTGTGATAGCCTAAAACCCTGACCTGTTGGAAGGGGCTTATGGACTGGACTGGAGACCCCCTGCGTGCGATCAGCGCAGATCTGTTTATTTTGCAGATCAAATTTCTACAAAACCTGCAAGAAACGTACACGATAACCCCGCTGTTTCACCTGCCTGCGTTTGCAGAACATCTGCTGGTAAGTTTCATTCTGTTCTAATGCAAACATTGTAACCCTTTCGCCACCAAATATTGCGACCAATCCCATCACTCCCGTGCCTACGGGCAACAGGTTTAAGTGGAGAGGGCTTCCTCTGATTATTACTGTTCTGGGAGTCAGGGGGAAGGGGCACAGTAGTACTGTATGCAGCAGTTGCACTGGACAGTACTGTATTTAGTAACTCCTGTTATAAGGCTAATGTTACAATGTAGTCAGGACACCTTTATCAGGAAGGAATCACGTATATAATGCAGGGGTTCTCAACTCCAGTCCTCAAGACCCCCCAAGCTAGGGCTGACAGGTGTCCGGTGTTGAACCGGACTGTCCTGTATTTGGACACGCTGGCCAGTAAAATATTAGAGGTAATACTGGACATGTGTGTGGGGGAGCAGGCTGAGCAGCTTCCTGCATCCTGATTGGCTGCATTACCCAGCAGCAGCCAAACAAGAGGAGCTGTCGGGAGCCTGAGTGTTGGGCCAAGGAGAGGAGGAAACCGCATAGAGCGGAGAGAGGTGTGTGTGTGTGTGTGTCAAGCGCGTCGCACCTTTCACCATTATGTCCAGTATTTTTGGAGAAGCCGCCTGTCGACCCTACCCCCAACAGATCAGGTTTGTAGGATATCTCTGCTTCAGCACAAGTGGCTCAATCAGTGGCTCAGTTGACTAAGGGATATTCTGAAAACCTTACCCGTTGTGGGGTCTTGAGGACTGGAGTTGAGAACCCCTGATATATTATTTATTAGAAAGAATAGTGTTGCTGTTCTTAGTTTCCACCCCCCCCCCCATTAAACTGCAATAGTGCCAATCAGCACATTCACACGGAAAAGCCAATTGAAGTCAATGTGCCCTGATCTGCATTATCGCAGTTTAATGACAAACCCCCTATGTCAGGTATCATGGTAAATGCTGTCAGCACGGACCCCTTTGCAGTTTCTCACTAAGTGTAAGTGGGTCATTCCACAGTATGTACGTCAAAACCTAGCCGTTATCGGACAACGTCTTATTGACTTCAATCTCTTTTGCCATCTTGTTCTTGCCTCTTAGATGACAGGTGAATGGAGGGAGGAGCTAGGTCTTCTTCAGAAGTCGCAGAATGGGAAGAAAGAGATGATTACAGAGATATCCCAGCTTGCTGCGAGATTCCTGTGCGCTGGGCGCTGTCAGAGGGAGCGTTTCATGATACGGTTTCAGCCCCAGCGGGGGGCGCAGGGCTTCATCTTTACGGGGCGCTGGTGACTGTCACCGCAGCATTAGCTGCCATGCTTACTAAAGATGGAGACATGGGCGATGGTTCAGATGCTGCACCGGGAAGTGACGATCACGCTGCTGCGCCTGGAGGTGACGTTAAGGCTGCTGCGCAAGGAATTGACGATGACGCTGCTGCGCCTGGAAGTGATGATACGGCTGCTGCGCTAGGAAGTGACATTGATGCTGCTGCGCCAGGAAGTATTGTATTGTACTGTATGTCTTTATTTATATAGCGCCATTAATGTACAAAGCGCTTCACAGTAGTAATACACGTGGTAATCAAATAAATAACAGATAATATAAATAACAGATCATGGGAATAAGTGCTTTAGACATTAAGGAAGAGGAGTCCCTGCCCCGAGGAGCTTACAATCTAATTGGTAGGTAGGGAGAACGTACAGAGACAGTAGGAGGGAGTTCTGGTAAGTGCGTCTGCAGGGGGCCAAGCTTTATGTATCGTGTTCAGAATGTTCACAGTGCTATTCATATGCTTCTTTAAGCAAGTGTGTCTTAAGGTGGGTCTTAAAGGTGGATAGAGAGGATGCTAGTCGGGTACTGAGGGGAAGGGCATTCCAGAGGTGCGGGGCAGTCAATGAAAAAGGTTTAAGGCGGGAGAGGGCTTTAGATACAAAGGGGGTAGAAAGACGACATCCTTGAGAAGAACGCAAGAGTCTGGATGGTGCATAACGAGAAATTAGGGCTGCGATGTAAGGAGGGGCAGAAGAGTGTAAAGCTTTAAAAGTGAGGAGAAGAATGGAGTGTGAGAGAGGGATTTCATGAGGGGAGATGCTGAGACAGATCTAGGAAAGAGTAGAGTGATTCTGGCAGCAGCGTTAAGGATAGATTGTAGGGGAGACAGGTGAGAGGCAGGAAGGCCGGACAGCAGGAGGTTACAGTAATCAAGACGGGAGAGAATGAGGGCCTGAGTCAGAGTTTTAGCAGTCGAGCAACAGAGGAAAGGGCGTATCTTTGTTATATTGCGGAGGAAAAAGCGACAGGTTTTAGAAATGTTTTGAATGTGAGGGGCAAATGTGAGAGAGGAGTCGAGTGTGACCCCTAGGCAGCGTGCTTGGGCTACTGGGTGAATGATCGTAGTTCCAACAGTAATGTGGAAGGAGGTAGTAGGGCCAGGTTTGGGAGGAAGTATGAGGAGCTCTGTTTTAGCCATGTTGAGTTTAAGGCGGCGGAGGGCCATCCAGGATGATATAGCAGAGAGACATTCAGAAACTTTGGTTTGTACAGCAGGTGTAAGGTCGGGTGTTGAGAAATATATTTGTGTGTCGTCAGCATAGAGGTGATAATTAAACCCAAAAGATGTTATTAGGTCACCTAGAGAGAGTGTATACAAGAAAAGAGTAGAGGTCCCAGGACAGAGCCCTGGGGTACCCCCACAGAGAGATCAATAGAGGAGGAGGAGGTATTAGCAGAAGAGACACTGAAAGTACGATGGGAGAGGTAGGATGAGATCCAGGATAGAGCTTTGTTCCGAATGCCAAGAGTATGGAGAATGTGAAGGAGAAGAGGGTGGTCCACGGTGTCAAATGCTGCAGAGAGGTCGAGTAATATGAGCAGAGTGTAATGACCTCTGTCTTTGGCAGCATGGAGGTCGTCAGTTATTTTGGTGAGAGCTGTTTCCGTGGAGTGAGCAGTGCGGAAGCCAGATTGTAGAGGGTCTAGGAGAGAATAGGTGTTGAGAAAATGGAGCAAGCGAGCGAATACAAGACGTTCAAGGAGTTTAGAGGCAAAAGGCAGGAGGGAGACAGGCCGATAGTTAGAAAGACAGGTAGGGTCAAGCTTGCTGTTTTTGAGTAATGGTATGCCTGTTGCATGTTTGAAGGAGGATGGAAAGGTTCCAGAGCAGAGGGAGGAGTTAAAAATGTGCGTGAGCGTAGGGATTATAGTAGGAGCAAGAGGTTTTAGGAGATGGGAGGGAATGGGGTCAAGAGGGCAAGTGGTAGAGGGAGAAGAGGCGATCAACAGCGACACATCCTCCTCTGAGACAGTGGAAAAAGAGTCAAGGAAGGCAGGAGGAGAGTTAGGAAGAGGTGTAGGATGGGAGGAAGAAACAGAGGGGATGTTCTGACGTATGGATTCCACCTTTTCCTTAAAATAGTCAGCAAAGTCCTGAGCGGAGATGGAGGAAGGAGAGGCAGCTGAGGGTGGTTTGAGTAGAGTATCAAAGACAGAGAACAGTCGGCGTGGGTTAGACTTGTGCATGTTGATTAGTGAAGAAAAGTAGGCTTGTTTAGCTTGCGAGAGGGCAGAGTTGAAACAGGATAGCATAAATTTGTAGTGAAGGAAGTCTGCGAGAGTATGAGATTTCCTCCAGAGGCGTTCAGAGGAACGCAGCATGCGCGTATGGGAATTTAACCAGGGTCTAGTGTTAAATGGGCGAGTGCGGCAGAGAGAAAGCGGGGCATGTAGATCAAGAGAGGAGGACAAGGCAGAGTTGTAGTTCCTGACCAGTTTGTCAGGGTCTGTAGCAGAGCTTAGAGAGGAGAGGGAGGAGTGTAACGTGGACTCAAAGTCAGGTAAGTGAATAGAGCGCAGGTTTCTGCAGAACCGGGGGGTAGATGGAGGTGGAGAAGGGGAGAAGCGATATAGAGAGAATGAGATGAGGTGATGGTCAGAGAGAGGAAAAGGGGAAATGGAGAAATCAGAGAGAGAGAAGTTTTTAGTGAAAACCAGGTCTAAGTAGTGGTCATCCTTGTGGGTGCTGGCTGCAGTCCACTGTTGAAGGCCAAAAGAAGAGGTTAGAGAAAGAAAGCGGGAAGCCCAAGGGAGAGAGGGGTCATCAATGTGGCAATTGAAGTCCCCAAGGAGAAGAACAGGGGAGTCTGAGGAGAGGAAGAAAGAGAGCCAGGATTCAAAGTGAGAGAGAAAGGCAGAAGGGGGGTGAGTAGAGGTAGGTGGGCGATAGATGGCCGCCACATGAACAGGGAGAGGAGAGAAGATCTGGACAGTGTGAACCTCAAAGGAGGGAAAGGCAAGAGAGGGGGGAATTAGGAAGAGTTCGGTAACGGCAGAGAGAGGAGAGCAGGAGTCCCACACCTCCACCCCTGCCATCAGGGCGCAGAGTGTGGGAGAAGGAAAGGCCACCATAAGAGAGGGCAGCTTCCAGAGCAGAGTCAGACTGAGTGAGCCAGGTCTTAGTTATAGCAAAGAGAAGCAGGGAGTGAGAGAGAAAGAAGTCATGCACAGAGAGGAACTTGTTAGAGAGGGAGCGAGCATTCCAAAGGGCACAGGAGAAAGGGAGAGAGGAGGGAGGGTGGCAGGGGATGGGTATGAGGTTGGAGGGGTTAACACCAGAAGGAGTAGAAGTTGTATGTGGGAGGCGAGGACGAGAGCATGTAGGAATAAGGCAGGGACCAGGATTGGGAGAGATATCCCCAGAAGCAAGGAGAAGCATGGATAGAAAGAGGATGTGTGAGGATGATTTATAGGGGTGTGTTTTAGTGCAGGGTGTATAGTTGTGTGGTGACAGAGGACGCAGGTAAGAAAGGAGTTCATGTGAACTGAGAAGTGGGGCAGAAAGGAGAGATGGAGATATATGAATAGAGTTAGAGACATAAGGAGACTGGTGGAAGGAAGTGCATAATTTGAAAATAAGTGAGGTTGCAGCAAATATAAAAAATAAAGGCAGCATCACAGCAATAGTTAAGTGTTGAGATGTGACGTTAAGAGTGTTGCACCCGGAAGCGACATTAAGGCTGCTGCGCCAGAAAGTGACATTACGGCGGCTGTGCCAGGAAGTGACATTAAGGCTGCTGCGCCAAGGAGTGACATTAAGGCTGCTGCGCCAAGGAGTGACATTACGGCGGCTGTGCAAGGAAGTGACATTACGGCGGCTGCGCCAAGGAGTGACATTAAGGCTGCTGTGCCAGGAAGTGACATTAAGGCTGCTGCGCCAGGAAGTGACATTAAGGCTGCTGTGCCAGGAAGTGACATTAAGGCTGCTGCGTCAGGAAGTGACATTAAGGCTGCTGCGCCAGGAAGTGACATTAAGGCTGCTGTGCCAGGAAGTGACATTAAGGCTGCTGCGCCAGGAAGTGACATTAAGGCTGCTGCGTCAGGAAGTGACATTAAGGCTGCTGTGCCAGGAAGTGACATTAAGGCTGCTGCGTCAGGAAGTGACATTAAGGCTGCTGCGCCAGGAAGTGACATTAAGGCTGCTGCGCCAGGAAGTGACATTAAGGCTGCTGCGCCAGGAAGTGACATTAAGGCTGCTGCGCCAGGAAGTGACATTAAGGCGGCTGTGCCAGGAAGTGACATTAAGGCTGCTGCGTCAGGAAGTGACATTAAGGCTGCTGCGCCAGGAAGTGACATTAAGGCTGCTGCGCCAGGAAGTGACATTAAGGCTGCTGCGCCAGGAAGTGACATTAAGGCTGCTGCGCCAGGAAGCGACATTAAGGCGGCTGTGCAAGGAAGTGACATTACGGCGGCTGCGCCAAGGAGTGACATTAAGGCTGCTGTGCCAGGAAGTGACATTAAGGCTGCTGCGCCAGGAAGTGACATTAAGGCTGCTGTGCCAGGAAGTGACATTAAGGCTGCTGCGTCAGGAAGTGACATTAAGGCTGCTGCGCCAGGAAGTGACATTAAGGCTGCTGTGCCAGGAAGTGACATTAAGGCTGCTGCGCCAGGAAGTGACATTAAGGCTGCTGCGTCAGGAAGTGACATTAAGGCTGCTGTGCCAGGAAGTGACATTAAGGCTGCTGCGTCAGGAAGTGACATTAAGGCTGCTGCGCCAGGAAGTGACATTAAGGCTGCTGCGCCAGGAAGTGACATTAAGGCTGCTGCGCCAGGAAGTGACATTAAGGCTGCTGCGCCAGGAAGTGACATTAAGGCTGCTGTGCAAGGAAGTGACATTAAGGCTGCTGCGCCAGGAAGTGACATTAAGGCTGCTGCGCAAGGAAGTGACATTAAGGCGGCTGCGCATGGAAGACATTAAGGCTGCTGTGCAAAGAAGTGACATTAAGGCTGCTGCGCAAAGAAGTGACATTAAGGCTGCTGTGCAAAGAAGTGACATTAAGGCTGCTGCGCAAAGAAGTGACATTAAGGCTGCTGTGCAAAGAAGTGACATTAAGGCTGCTGTGCAAGGAAGTGACATTAAGGCTGCTGCGCAAAGAAGTGACATTAAGGCTGCTGCGCAAAGAAGTGACATTAAGGCTGCTGTGCAAAGAAGTGACATTAAGGCTGCTGCGCAAAGAAGTGACATTAAGGCTGCTGCGCAAAGAAGTGACATTAAGGCTGCTGTGCAAAGAAGTGACATTAAGGCTGCTGTGCAAGGAAGTGCCATTAAGGCTGCTGTGCAAGGAAGTGACATTAAGGCTGCTGCGCAAAGAAGTGACATTAAGGCTGCTGCGCAAGGAAGTGACATTAAGGCTGCTGTGCAAGGAAGTGCCATTAAGGCTGCTGCGCAAGGAAGTGACATTAAGGCTGCTGTGCAAGGAAGTGCCATTAAGGCTGCTGTGCAAGGAAGTGCCATTAAGGCTGCTGTGCAAGGAAGTGACATTAAGGCTGCTGTGCAAGGAAGTGCCATTAAGGCTGCTGTGCAAGGAAGTGACATTAAGGCTGCTGCGCAAAGAAGTGACATTAAGGCTGCTGCGCAAAGAAGTGACATTAAGGCTGCTGCGCAAGGAAGTGACATTAAGGCTGCTGTGCAAGGAAGTGCCATTAAGGCTGCTGTGCAAGGAAGTGACATTAAGGCTGCTGCGCAAGGAAGTGACATTAAGGCTGCTGTGCAAGGAAGTGACATTAAGGCTGCTGCGCAAAGAAGTGACATTAAGGCTGCTGCGCAAGGAAGTGACATTAAGGCTGCTGTGCAAGGAAGTGCCATTAAGGCTGCTGTGCAAGGAAGTGCCATTAAGGCTGCTGTGCAAGGAAGTGACATTAAGGCTGCTGTGCAAGGAAGTGACATTAAGGCTGCTGTGCAAGGAAGTGCCATTAAGGCTGCTGCGCAAGGAAGTGACATTAAGGCGGCTGTGCAAGGAAGTGACATTAAGGCTGCTGCGCAAAGAAGTGACATTAAGGCTGCTGCGCAAAGAAGTGACATTAAGGCTGCTGCGCAAGGAAGTGACATTAAGGCTGCTGTGCAAGGAAGTGCCATTAAGGCTGCAGTGCAAGGAAGTGCCATTAAGGCTGCTGTGCAAGGAAGTGACATTAAGGCTGCTGTGCAAGGAAGTGCCATTAAGGCTGCTGTGCAAGGAAGTGACATTAAGGCTGCTGCGCCAGGAAGTGACATTAAGGCTGCTGCGCCAGGAAGTGCCATTAAGGCTGCTGCGCAAGGAAGTGACATTAAGGCTGCTGTGCAAGGAAGTGACATTAAGGCTGCTGTGCAAGGAAGTGACATTAAGGCTGCTGCGCATGGAAGACATTAAGGCTGCTGCGCCAGGAAGTGACATTAAGGCTGCTGCGCATGGAAGTGACATTAAGGCTGCTGCGCATGGAAGTGACATTAAGGCTGCTGCGCATGGAAGTGACATTAAGGCTGCTGCGCCAGGAAGTGACATTAAGGCTGCTGCGCATGGAAGTGACATTAAGGCTGCTGCGCAAGGAAGTGACATTAAGGCTGCTGCGCCAGGAAGTGACATTAAGGCTGCTGCGCATGGAAGTGACATTAAGGCTGCTGCGCATGGAAGTGACATTAAGGCTGCTGCGCATAGAAGTGACATTAAGGCTGCTGCGCATGGAAGACATTAAGGCTGCTGCGCCAGGAAGGGACATTACCGCTGCTGTGCTCGGAAGTGACATTAAGGCTGCTGCGCAAGGAAGTGACATTAAGGCTGCTGCGCCAGGAAGTGACATAAAGGCTCCTGCGTCCTGAAGGCGCGTTGATGCTGCTGCGCCAGGAAGTGACGCTGGCATTTCTTCAGTTGATGGTGGTGCCAGCACACCCTATTGGAAGGATATCTTGTTTACTCTGGTTCTTCTGCTTCTTGTGTCTTTCAATTACTTCATGGATTTGGAAGAAACCAGCATGCGGTTTCTGCTGTTGGGCTTGTCTGTCGCTGTAGTAGTGATGCTCTATATAAAGATGTCTGTTGGCAGAGGCAGATAACACCCTCTGTGTGACCTTGGGAAAGTAAATGTACTGTCGTGCTTCCAATCAGCTTGCTTCCCTATACCCTGTGTTATTCTGTATTATTATATCACTGAAAACATGGGAAGTGCTTTGTGTTTAATAAAACAACATTCATTCCTGAGTGTGTTATCGTATCTAACACTATGGCAAGTGGCAGTAAGCTTAGCCTATATCCAATAATTACAACGGTGGTGTAGAGCCGGCCCACAGTCGCAGAGAACACAGAAGTTATTGCATGGCATTGGTGAGAGATGATCGATAGGTGATGATAGCACATACCGCAGATCACTTTTTCAGGTCAAGTACACCTGAGAGACCTTGCTGCTTCACTACATCATTCAGGGCTGCGGCCATAGTGCAGGTGACGGCGCACGGAATGAACAAATTCATATAAGTGCACCAGCCCGGCCATGCTGCACTCGGCAGCAGGATTTGGAGACAAAACTTTTTTATTTTTCGCGCGACGGCCGCGTCACGTGAGCGTTTCAACCAATGAGGGCGCACCAGCCTGGTGATGTCACTCCACGCCTCCCCGTCGCGCGCGCCATCTGAGTCCGCAGATTGCTCAGGCGACAAGCCTGCGCGTGCTTACTTGCGCTCTCTTGCGCACACACACACACACTGTCTGCAGCCTTATACTAATCAAACAAACGCATCATAGGCCAGAGAATCCACTGGGAGACACTGTGGCATCTTGTTCACCGAGTCTACATACTGTAGTTGTAATTGACAAGTACAAAATAATAACGTCAGTATAAGAACTGGAAGCCTCTGTAGCCTTACTTTTCAGAAAATAGTCTCACATCAAGACTTCATATTTCTTTTTTTTGCGTTTTATTGCAAATATTAATATTTGCAATAAAAAGCAAAACTAAATAAATATGATGTGAGACTATTTTTAGACTGATTTATATGACGGAGCAGAAGTCCCAGTCATCCCTCAGAGACCGGCACCGACTGATAATAAAGAAGAGATATCAATTATACAGAAGTGCCTTTTAGGCGCAGTCAATGCTGCCGCAGAGCGTCCGGAGGCATCCGCGAGCGGCGCAATCACATTGCCTAAAGGCATTGATCGCGCCCATAGACCGCACGGCGACAGCAGGAGGGGGCGCGCGTTGCGCAATAAGTTGAAACTGATTTCTCGTCGCGACGGGCAGGTCACGTGCGGCACGCCCTCCACGGCGCGTCTACCATGGACAGGAAAAGCACCTTCTTCACGCGGGTGATGTCACAGCCTTCGCACGCCACTGCGCAGGCGAAGGCTTATCAACAGAATAAAGTCAGTTATAAAGTGTAAGACATGTGTGAGGAGGACGTTGCTCCTAACTCCTATTGAGATACGCGTGCTGCCAGGGAGATAGATGCTAGACAATTTTATGGTCTGTATCCATAGGCAGATACAGTAAGATCCCTATTGTGGCGCACCGCAGACCGTTATATTATACGTGGTCAGAGTTAGCAAAAGAAATGTATCTAAAATCAATTTTATTTGCATTCATATGCAGTGTTTAAAAATAGACATATATAGTGTTTACTACACAGACTACAGTAGAACACATAGACTCATATATATCTATTTTTAAACACTGCATATGAATGCGAATAAAATTGATTTTAGATACATTTCTTTTGCTAACTCTGACCACGTATAATATAAAGGTCTGCGGTGCGCCACAATAGGAATCTTACTGTATCTGCCTATGGATACAGACCATAAAATTGTAAAGTGTAAGACCCCAGAAGGTCCATAGTTTCACATATTTTCAAACTTAAACTTCCATTTAAATAAGCAGTAAAGATCTGTTTATCACATGACACAATAAATCATTGCAAGCAGGGGTTAAAATAGACTGACATCTGAATTGCAACTGCCCTTTCACTGGAGGACTGATCCATATTGGAGGACTGATCCATATTGGAGGACTGATCCATATTGGAGGACTTGTCAACGTGACCCTTCTTTTAGTGTAATACCTGCTCCTCCCAACCAACCAATAAGCAGGCTCAGCCAATCTGAACTCAATGACACCCCCTCTTGCCATTTAAAAATGGCGGCGCCCGCGGCGGCTTCATGTGCCCTCAGCTAGCTGCCACTTTCTATTGGCTGAGTGGCGCTGACATCACGCGAAGGGGGGCTGGGGTGGGAAGGAGCAAAGATGGCTGGGGCAGAGGACAAGGAGCTGGATGCACTGCTGGACAGTAAGGGCAAAGAGCAGCAGGGAACTGCCCCGACCCCGGCATAAAGGGACAGGGGAGGAAGAGACCCAGGCAGGGAGGAAGTGCTGGGCCTGGGGGCTGCGACCATTACTGATATTATGTTATTGTCACCTGCTTGGTGCAGGAGGGTGACAGAGACACAGAGGGTGACAGACACATGTCTATCAATGACATGATCCAGGCATTGCCATGTTACATGGTGTCCTGTGCAGCTGACCCAGATGTGGTGGGGTGACAAGTAGGGTCACAGATGCCCGTGGAGGAGCTGACTGGGCTTTGTCCCCTTTTATATGAGACAGGAATCCTTTATGTATGTAACTCTTTATTTATATAGTGCCCACAGCGTACTCGGTGCTTTGCAAAGACAATACAGTACAGGTCGTTTGATAATACATTAAGCGCAACAAAGTGGGACAATAGGAAAGGAAATTCCTGTCCTGGAGAGCTTACAATCTGCCCAGAACCATTAGTATACAAACAGATCTGTTTGCCCTGCGCCATTCTATGCGCCTCTCTGCGCATGTGGAGTTTAAACTACAGTGTTGCACTGAGATTATATTATTTTGTCTGCTAACTATATATATATATATATATATATATATATATATATATATATATATATATATAGATATATATCTATATATATATATATATATATATAGATATATATCAGTGTTCGACAAACCTATACATTTGCTCGCCCCGGGCGAGTAGATTTAACATCGTGGCGAGCTCCTATTGGCCCAAGCAGCACACTTTTGATACTAGGTGGCGAGTAGATTTTTTTTGTGTGGCGAGTAGATTTTTTGGTGATTTGTCGACCAATATATATATATATATATATATATATATATATATATATATATATATATATATATATATATATATATATATATATATATATATATATATATATATATATATATATATATATATATTTTTTTTTTTACAGGGTTGCAGACCTGCCTAAGACATGTGAATGTGCTCACAAGTAATATTTGTTTTTGCCATATGCTATACGGTGGAGGTTTTTTTTTGTCACCTTTTTCACCCACCATAAGTTAGATAAATGTGGTGAAGCCTACCCAGTCCTGGCTGTACAACCGAAGCAAAACCAGTGCAGAAAACTGAACCACATTTATAAAAAAAATTAAATAAATTCTATTGTGTTCATATTTCCACCCCTGGGAGGGAGCTGATTTCTGCATCCAGCAGACTGATTCGTATCACCCGTTTAGAGACATAGGAGACGTTTTAATGACAAACTCATTAGGCTGCGGCCCCACTGCCTGCGCTGCAGGCGGCGCGTGCAGCCGCGTCCCCGGTCTGCAGGGGAGGAAAGGGGGGGGGCGTAGCCATGATGTCACCCGGCAGGTTCGCCCGCATTGGCTGAACCGCCGGGGGTGTGGCCTAGCGCTCCATCTCCCATGTCCATCTCAGTTTTCGGGTCTGGAAGAAAAACTCGCCGTGCGGCGGCCCCCCTCGCAGCGGGCTCGGACCCATTGAGAGGTGGCTCTTGTCTCCGCAGCGCCCGCCATAGCGAGCGCTGCAGTAGCCAGTGGGGACCAAGCCTTAGTGTTAGGACCTGGTACTCAGCCAGTCCCCACGCCTACCCCTGGCTGATTAAACGGCATGTGATGTGAAGACGCTGCGTTCTGATTCCTATGTAAATCACCTCTGCATACTAATCTTGCAGTGTGATCTGCTGATGCTTTCAGACGTGCTTCTTATACTGTACTATTAAGCTATATTTCGGGTGACTGCTCAATCCCAATCCTTACACTTTACTTACTTTACATGTCGCTCTTTAACCCATTACTGCCAGCAAAAAGGTTTAGTCAAGGAGTTAATGCAGGGGTTCTCAATGCCAGTCCTCAAGCCTCCCCCCCTCTCACCAACAGGTCAGGGTTTCAGGATATCCCAGCCACTGATTGAGCCACCTCTGCTGAAGCTGGGATATCCTGAAAACCTGACCTGTGGGGGGGGGAGGGGGAATGTCTTGAGGACTGGCATTGAGAGCCCTGAGTTAATGGCATACGGTGTGTTGACAAAGTCCTGGATTTGTGCTTTTAACAGGCGCACTTGATGATTTTGAAAAGACCAAGCAGCCCCCTCCTGCCTCAGAAGTTGCAGCTAAAGACCCCGCCGTCTCCGAGAAGCCTCCGGGAGATGCTGCTAAGGTAAGTCACCCGCGTCCTATTTGAGTTTGTTTGTACCCCATAAAAAATGATAAGCAATTGTATTATGTCTTGTGATAACTGTCACACAAACACTAGCAGTGACGAGATCTACTGTGTGTGTTACATTAATTAGTTACAGATGCACCCCTGTCTGTGCGTGCCACAAACTCTGTAGTATATATCTATATCTCTGAGCATTAAACATGAAAATAACCATAAGGGAAAGGTGATCTTGCCCCAACAAGACAAATCTAATATTAGTCATAATTTTCTTTAAAAAAATGAAGTCACTTCTGACTTCTTTCTTTTACTTTCATGCTAGAACCGCACACTCAGTCCTGATGTTGATAGCCACACCCTTGCTACGAAACTCGCACACATCATTCCTTGTGTCTTCACTCTGTTCCTTCTAGATTGTAAGCTCCTTGAGACGGGGACCTCCTTCCTATTGTCTGTCTTAACATATGTAGTCTTTGGTCATACAATATTATTGCCCTCCTGTCCTGGAACAGGATTGTGTTTTTCTCTCCAGCACTCCCCAGTGTAAGTTGTAACATTTTTGCTACAAATGTAGCCGTCCCATAGCCGCTAGCCTGTTGCCTGGGCAACCACCCTCTGCTGAATCCTCAGTTGATTTAGCTTTATCCCCCTGTTATGTTTTATTAATCGGTATACCCCAGTTCCTCGTCCTGTCTGGTACTGACAAGAATGCTCTCTTTTACATCAGCAGACCTATAGTAAGTAGACACGCCTTTCACTGCTCCCCCAGAAAAGTTTTCCCTTCCAACTTCTCCCCACAAATGTAAGCTGCCAGCTATTTGTATACCCTCTGAACCCCCCCCCTTCCAATAAATGTGACAGAAAATAGAAGGACTCTGTACATTTTAAAGGGGATGAGTTTAGCTACCTGATCCTACTCACTTGCCACAGTGGGCTTGGTCCAGAATAGCTCCCACATTGAATGTTGGCTCCATACAACTGAAAGATAATGATTAATATGCAACAGTAGCAATACATGTGTTTTGGTATCTCCATGCCGGGCTGAGTGTGGTGTATAAGGACATGTGTTCCTCTCTGAGTGGCTTCTCTCTGCTCCCCCAGGATGCCCTCTTCACATCTCAGGAGAAGTTTTTCCAGGAGCTCTTTAACAGTGAGCTGGCAGCCCAGGCCACGGAGGAGTTTGAGAAGGCCATGAAGGAGCTGGCAGAGGAGGAACCTCACTTGGTGGAGCAGTTCCAGAAGCTGTCGGAAGCCGCGGGCAAAGTCGGTGAGCAATAAACCACTTGCTAAAGCCACGTGCATCTTCCGTTGCCACGGGTGGGCTTTCCAAGAGATCAGGACATGTGCAAACTGTGAGGTTGGGGGGAACAGAGGACATCTCTGCCATCAATCACTAGGTTTCAATCAGAAACTGCAGGCTCCAGAATGAAAGGACCGCTTTTTACAGGTGCAATCTGACTGTCGTGTCTGTGTGTTTGTCTGTGTGTGTGTGTGTGTGTCTGTGTGTGTCTGTGTCTGTGTGTGTCTGTGTGTGTCTGTGTGTGTCTGTGTGTGTCTGTGTGTGTCTGTGTCTGTGTGTGTCTGTGTATCCCACTGTACATATAGAATGCTACAGGACACATTTCTGATCATGACTGTAAGCTCTTCAGGGCAGGGACTCATTTTCCTATTGTTTAATGTCTGAAATGCTTATTCCATTATGTTATACAGGCATACCCCGGTTTAAGGACACTCACTTTAAGTGCACTCGCGAGTAAGGACATATCGCCCAATAGGCAAACGGCAGCTCACGCATGCGCCTGTCAGCACGTCCTGAACAGCAATACCGGCTCCCTACCTGTACCGAAGCTGTGCGCAAGCGGGGAGACTATAGAGCCTGTTACACACGCATTATTTACATCAGTTATGCACATATATGATGTTTGCAGTACAGTACATGCATCGATAAGTGGGGAAAAAGGTAGTGCTTCACTTTGAGTACATTTTCACTTTAAAAACATGCTCCGGTCCCATTGCGTACATTAATGTGGGGTATGCCTGTATATCACGTGTATTACTGCTGTAAAGCGCTATGTACCGGGATACACACCTACACACCTATACATACACAAGTCTCCTGACTGCAAAATAACACATTTATCACATCAAAATGTAACACATTAGTGTTTTAATTTAATCTTTTTTTTATAAATCTAGTGCTGATTTTGTCAAACCGCGTTCCACGGAAGATGTCCACCGCCAGGGACTAACATCTGTGAGATGTGGAGTTTTGGGCCCCAAAAAATGCGCTTTCATGTAATATTAATAGCTATCTCAGTGAGAACCCAGGGAATGAAATCAATGTTCCTAAATATGAGGGAGACTCGCAGAAAATCAGTGAGAATTGACAGGCTTTGCTGTCTCCCATATTTTACAAAGGGTAAGGGCGTTGGGGTAGTTTTGTATAAAGCAACATGGCTGCTTCCGTGTCTCCACAGGAAGTGACGAACCGTCCCAGCAAGAGTTTACGTCCTGTTTGAAAGAGACGCTCACGGGTCTGGCGAAGAATGCTGATGATTTACAGGTAACATCAACGTGTTTGTGTGTGTGTGTGTGTGTGTGTGTGTGTGCGCACGCTCACATAAAGAGCCCATGAAAATAAATGAGGGACAGAATACATTTTCTTGGATTTGTGACACTGGATGTGTCCGAGACTGCAGCGTGTTCAGATTCCTCACTAATCCATTCTTTAGACGTGCTTGACTGTTAACCCCATTTCATTATTTTTAAGTCTCTCTTTTTTTATTCCAAACTTTTTCGATACAGAAATAAAAATCATATGATCTCATGTACATTATCCATCACTATAGCATCAAATAAAACCATCATTGAATGGTTAATCCTATCTTAGTAAGCCGTCCTGCCTAGAAATGAAACCAAAGGCAGTGACCTGTGTAATTGGTTGAAGCCGCAGTTAATCAGCTTTTTTTTTTTTTTTTTTACATTTTTTGTGCCATTTCCTTACCGTATGGGATCTCCTAGTCTTGCACGTTCCAATGCTGTATTTTTAATTTTTTTAATTCGATGCTACATCCTGGGGATATCGGTGCTTGGCATGTTAGGTGTCAGGGAGGATAACATGTCTCCCTCCGCAGGGCTCAGTGCTATCTTAAAGGCTTTTCTAAAACTTGTATTTATTATTTTATTAAAAGAGCAGGTATGTTCACAGTGCAACATACTAACATATGAGAAACTGCTATAGGCCTCTTGGGGAGGGGTCTGCTTTAAATAAGTTCATGGACACCCTTTAAAAAAAATAAAATAAAAATATACAGGCATACCCCGGTTTAAGGACACTCACTTTAAGTACACTCGCGAGTAAGGACATATCGCCCAATAGGCAAACGGCAGATCGCGCATGCGCCTGTCAGCACGTCCTGAACAGAAATACCGGCTCCCTACCTTTCCCGAAGCTGTGCGCAAGCGGGGAGACTATAGAGCCTGTTACAAATGCGTTATTTACATCAGTTATGCACGTATATGACGATTGCAGTACAGTGCATGCATCGATAAGTGGGAAAAGGTAGTGCTTCACTTTAAGTACATTTTCGCTTTACATACATGCTCCGGTCCCATTGCGTACGTTAATGCGGGGTATGCCTGTATAGCATTTTAAAAGTTGCGGTTTGGAGGTTTTCTTCAAATTCTGTCTTTTAGTTATAATGCTGATAGTTTGCTTTCCTGTGCCTTGTTTGCAAAGTAATTGTTTGTCACTAATGAGAAGGAGCGGCTCAGTGATTAAAGACACTGACTGTCACTGAGTTTGAAGCAGGGGAGCCTGGTTCAATTCCCAGAGTCGGCTCCTTCTGGGCATGGGGCCTGTGCCTGCAAAATGTCTCTGTAAAGTGCTACGTAAACTAGCAGCGCTATACAAGAACATGCTATTATTATTATTATCTCCAGTATGCATCTCTGGGAGCAGGGGGTTCCTGGAGGTCCCACTACTTTCCATATTAAGCTAGTGTACCCCTTTACAACGCTTCAAGGTTAAACATTAAATCTACAATTCATTTTATTGGTATGGTGATTAAATAAACCCAATCCATCTGCTGTTAACCCATATCCCCAGTGCAAGAGAGGACTTCAGTCCCATTCATTTCCATGGAGTTGTACTGTGCTCCAGCAGCTTGGCAGCATACAGAATAATCGGGACCGGAGTAAGTGTGTTGGGTTTAGCCACTGCTGGGAGAGTCTATAATATTGCTTGGACAAGGTTATCCCACTGAAATATTATAAGGTTGGCTGGAGGAGCTACTGAGTGTCCTTAATTCCTGCCCTGCTCTTTAACCGCCACACCGCTCTCCTGCAGAACTCCAGTTTATCAGAGGAAGAACTGGCCAAGGCGATGGAGGGCATGGGAATGGACGAGGGAAACGCAGAAGGGAACATCCTACCTCTAATGCAGAACATAATGCAGAACCTGCTCTCCAAGGAAGTGCTGTACCCGTCGCTCAAAGAGATCACAGACAAGGTGGGTGTGTGTCTACGTCTCTTAGTAGGCTGCACATTGGATGTACTAGGATCAGCTCAGTAGACCAGTAACATGTTGGTTGTACAGTAGAAAGCCCACCACACTCGGGTATAAATAACAAGTCCGTGTATTCGAATTGACAAAAAAGGGAATAGGATCGGGGCGACGTGTCGGGACAACCTGGCCCTTTTAGGAGGAGCTTGGAAACTAGCGAGAGAAGCTGGAGGAATTCAGCTCGGAGGACACGGAACAATGTAATGAACTAGACATTAGGACTTTCCTGATCTGGGGTTACTTTGGCGTGGTGAGCAAGCTCGCCATACTGTGCCCAGAATATGTAACGGAAACCCCAAACTACCAACCCCATCAAATATATTGGAGATGGCTGAAGATGGGCAAGCTTTATGCAGCATGCTCTAGGTCAGGGGTAGGCGGCTCTTTCAGCACCTACATGAGGCTCTCCTCCATCCTGGGTTGGCGCTCCTCAGCTGATGCCTCTCTCCCTCACTGGGTTGCTGGTAGCTGCGGGGGGGTTGGGGGGGAGCGGTGGACAGGCCTCTGTTGCCACTGGGCATTTCCCCAGCTGCTGGCCTCCCTCCTACACTGTCCCACACCGGGCCTCTCTGTGACGATGCACACCGGCATAAGAGGCCCGGCATGGGACAGAGCAGATGTTAATGCTAATAAAGTATATACCTCTTAGTGTGTGTATGTTATGTGTTTGTGGGGGTGTAATATTCATGCATGTGTTGCGGCTCTCTGAATATTTTGGACACTTTTATTATTATAAGACAAAAAAAATGGCTCTTTTCCTTGAAAGGTTGAAGACCTCTGATCTAGGTACAGCTCAACCCCCTTATAACGCTGCGCTTGGGACCCAAAGAATCACATCGCGTTATAAGCGGATCGCGTTAGAAATAATGTACAATTGTATGCATTGTACAATAAAGTATTTAAGATACCAATAACCGTGTTGTAAAGTATTCATAAATACGAAAATTGGGAGCCGCGCTTGCATCGCGCTATAAGCGGATTCGCGTTGTAACGGATCGTGTTATAACTGGGTTGAGCTGTAATAAGAAGGCAGTAATAATGATGAAATGTTGGGTTTTAGTGAGTATGTGTCTCGGGACTGGACTGTGTGTTTGTGTGTGTGTTTGTGTGTGTCTGTCTCGGGACCGGACACGAGGTGTGTGTTGGTCTGGGATTGGGGCATTGGGTCTGTGGCAGTATAAGGGTTAACGTGTGAGTGCTGGGAGCTCGATTCCCTGACTGCCGGGGGGGCTTCTCATGGTGCCTGTTTCACCCTCCAGTACCCAGAGTGGCTGCGGACCCACCGGGACACCCTCCCCGCCGATGACTACCGCAAGTACCACGAGCAGAGCTGCGTCATGGGTAAGATCTGCGAGCAGTTCGAGGCGGAGCAGCCTGCGGATGGGGAGGCGGCACGGTTCGAGGCCGTCATGGATCTCATGCAGCAGGTAAGGGGTGGAGACTTAAAGCTGCAGTCCCATCCCTATGGGACAAACTCAACTAAACGAAATGTGTATATGTTCATACAGAGCCAATTATTTTACACTGCGCTGTACAGGAAGAACATAATACCATCATTCTCCACCCCCCCCAGCCCCCCCCCTAATTTACAGGCCTGACAGTGTACACTGCGCTGTACATAGTTTATAATCTCATTTTGGTGGCAAAGGTCACGAGAAGATCTAATCCTGGGATTTAAACCGGCCTGTCCTGTTTTGAGTGACATTACTCATGAGTTATTCTACTCGGTAAACATGAAACTTAAATCTTTCAGCTCCAATGGTTCTTTGCTCTTTAGCTAAGTAAGCCCATTAGTGGAATTGGAAAATGTGAAAAGAAATAGATTACCGCCATTTATCTAGGTATAAGAGCAGGAATGGCGGCTCATTAGAACAGACGGGTGGTTCCTGCTCAAATTAAAGCTAAAGTAATGATTATTTTTTTTTGTTCTCCCCTGTACTAATGTTGTAAAAATGGTATGTCAAATGTTTTCAAAAACCTAAACCATAAAAGCACAGCACACCCCTATCCCGATGAGCTTAAAGGAGGACGATGCTAAGATGTTTAACCGAGAGATTGATGCCTTTGAAGAAGTTTGGACAATTGCCAGTCTCTTAATTCCTCTGTAGACCGTCCCAGCTGGAAAACCACCAACAGAATAGTGCTAATCGTTCACCTTTTTTCTTCTTAGCTCCAGGACCTGGGACACCCGCCCAAGGAACTCGCTGGGGATTCGGTAAGTTCCTCTACGGACATGTTTGCGCTGCCTTCTTATCCCGGGTTTAACGCAGTTATTGCCTGCAGCAGGATATTTAGTAGGCTGTGAAGCAGCCGCCCCCCCACGCTGGGGAGACTGTGTCCCCTTATTCATCCTCCTTCTTTAGAACTGGGAAACCTTTGGGGAATATTCACGAGGCGCCGATGTGGGGGTTTATCAAGTCTCGATGCAGCGTTACCTGCTATTTAAGTCCATGGCAGTTGATGCCAGAACGCCGTGTGATTACCCCGCGTCGGCGCTTGGTGAATCCCGGCCACAGTGCTCCTCTCATGTCTACCTAGAACCTTAAGTATCTCCAGTTTAAACAAGGGGAAGAGATTTGATATTTGCAGCTAGTTTTATCACGTGCTTTGGTAAAGAGGTGAGCGCTGCAGTATCCGTGAAAACCTCTGTGTTCTGCATGTGTCCCTAACCCTACAGATCCCCTAGCCTTCCTTCCTTCCTTCCTTCCTTCCAAGCTCCCCGGTTTCCCCTCCCTCTGCACCCCTGGCGTTGGCTGGTTTCTATTTGTCTGTGGCTAGCAGCGGAGTGTTACTGATGTTCAGAAGCGTTAGCGGCGAAGCTGGTGGAACTCGGCTCAGTAACGCGACCTGTTTACACGGCTGAGTCGCTGGCGCTGCAGTTCCACTTTCAAATGGCATTAAAGGGAAAGCAATCAGCCATGCAACAATCGTTTTTTTTAAGCATTTCCAAAACCAGGTTATTTTGAACCACTTGCAGGCCCCCTGTGGCAGCCGAGGAGTTATGTTGTAGGATTGCTTTCACATGCGACAGGAAGAGTTTATTTGGAAAGGTGTCTCCTGCATGCAAGCACAGAACAACTACTTTGTTTTAACGAGACTCCAACCTCCTACTTTCCTAGCACATGGTTCATAATTAAGTCCTGTGCGGATCCATGGTCCCCTGATGTCTTGCAGACACATCAAGCAGTAGAGAGTTAGGGCAACCAAACAGAGCTGCACCAGGAGACCTCTTACAGCACCGTCACTTGAATGGAATATAAGGGGTCTTATGGAATAGCACAGCTTGGTAGATATGGGCTGAAATCCTTCCTGGAGGGGCTGCTACCAGTTTACAGGTGTAGCCCCCCTTTGCTTTTTAACTTAACCTCTTCATTGCCAGAACCGTCTGCAATGCCCTTAGACATGGAGGTTGGCATTCTGTGCATACCTGCAATGTTTTTATACAGCCACCCTGTCTCCTCTCTGCACCTGTAGCCTCCCGGACTCAACTTTGATCTTGACGGGATGAACCTGGCCAACTCTCCCAACGCCAGCGGCGAGCAATGCTTGATCATGTGACGGGCGCCTGTCATCCAATCAGCATGTGGGGGTGGCGCCTCCCCACTCCAGCTCCGTGAGGGTGGCCATCATCGGGAGAGTAGGGATTTAGCAGAAAGGGGAGGACCCTGACTCTGGAAAACCCTTTCGGTGATGTGAACGTGTTTAAGAGACGGAACTTCTTGCACTATTTTTATTGAGTGATTCAATGCATTATTGCATCCCTGCGCTTTCTCTTGGGTTAATGGCACATTGCCTTGAGTCTGCCTTATTTCCCTTACTAACGATATGTTTTTGATAAGAGATGATAAACAGACTTATTTTCCTTTGATCTGGTCTGCTAAAGCTAGTGGAAAGGAGGTATGTGGCGGATGTACCCTGTATTACACAAAAGTCACGTATCCGTGTTTGGGGCTGGCATATTGCATGTGTAAGGGTGGATGCTGATTTCCTCCCATGCCCAGTTTTACAGTCTCCCTTTTTCATTGGCAAGTAGTATCCAATTTCCAGATCATCATTGTCCTCATTTTGAGATTATGGAGCTAAAAATGGATAACCCCTTGAGTGACTTAAACATGGCTTCCCCTTAGGTAGACAACTCTGTAAAATAGCTGGTCAATGGTTGCAGTAGTGGGATTTTTAACCTATTTGCTGTGATGTGAGGCCTTCTATATACGACACAAAAATGTCTCTGGGATTAACCTAGTCGGGGGTAGAGTGGTCCTGCAATGCAATTACATATGAACAGATGAGCCTCAAACACTACAATATATTAGAGGTAAATAACGACACTGGGTCTTCATACAGATTAGTCTCATAACTAAAAATATAACATGGTGGTTTCCTGACTGATCTACAATACATTAATGTTGGTTTACAATTAACAGCACAAAACATGTTAACTGAACTCCCCCCCCCCCCATGTCCTTGTTTTGTTAATAGAGGTTAGTTGTTCTTAAAAACTTGCTTCGTTGACATTACCTCTTAATCGGGTCCCAACCTACAGCGAGAGGCAAGCAGCAGCAACACTGTCACTACACAAGGCAAGCATCTCCGGTGAAAGTGGGACCCAACAGCAAAGGAGTTTAGTCAACTGTTCATTGGAATAAAAACAGTTTCCAGTTGGATTAGTCGGTCTGGTTCAGAATACTCCAAATAACTGGATCAGTTCTGGTTTTGCAGATCTGTAATGTTTTAAGGAACTTATCTTGAGACAAACGCTCAAAATATAAGATCAATAACTGTTCAGTTGTACGTAGAAATGGGTGATCGTCAGGGCATGGATGTCACTTCCCCCCCCGCCTTGTCCACTAGTGTCCAGCCACCTTGGGATAATCCCTCAGCCATCTACGTGCCCAACGGGGTCTATGTATAAATGCGGAGATAAGTGGTTCTGCCGCCTTGCACCATTTTCTAGTGCATAGTTTAGTCAGATGTAAGCAACGGTTTCTTCCATGTGCGGGAAAGCTGTTAGAAGTCAGAATATTTCACCACCTTAAGCCTAGCGATTGGAGAGGACTGGCGATGCATATGGACATGTAACACGTATTGTTCTGCATTTTCAGTTATTATTTGGGGGGGGGGGGGGGGAAGAAAAAGAAAACTGGGAATTTGTGTTCATTTTCCAAACATTAAAACGTTGATGACATTAGCATAAAAAAATTATTGGGAATTTTTTTGTGTCCTGAATACACATTTTACTACAGTCCATGAAGATCGTTGTAAAACTCGAAACGTTGTTCACGGCTATTAAATGAAGTCATTGATTCTATTCTTATTTGTACTACACCAACAAGAGTGACGTGAGCCAATCATAGCGTTGTGTTACTTCAGTTGATTTCCCAGCCTCCACCGTGGGGTTCTGTGTTTTTCAGGAATGGCCTCGTTCTCCGGCAGTAGGACGCACAGCCATCGTGTAATGCACAAGAGTTTAACTGGAATAAGTACCCGGCAAGCATATTGGGTGGATTAATAAATGGGTGTAAAACTATTCCTTAAAGACGTCCTGATTTACCAGTGAAAGTCCGTAAATCCTGAAACTGCAGAACACTAATAATATGATACGTCTCACTATAAGCTGATGGTCATTTAAATCCTCTCATACGCCCCTTTTTTAACACTCCAAAGTACGAGCTGATATGCAAGGGACAAAACATGGAGCAAAGACCCTAATACATTGATACAAAGCGCGTTATTTTCATTTTGCATCAGATTTGTTCCAAAGTTGCTTTAGAATAGGGGCGGCCAACTCCAGTCCTCAAGAGCCACCAACAGGCCAGTTATTGGGGATATCCCTGCTTCAGCACAGGTGGCTCAGTCATTCTGATTGAGCCACCTGTGCTGAAGCTGGGATAGCCTTAAAACCTGACCTGTTGGTGGCCCGTGAGGTCTAGAGTTGGCCACCCCTGCCTTAGTAAACACACAAACTAACAAACACACAAACCCAGTAAGCTCTAACCCCAGCACCCACCACATCATATATATATATATATATATATATAATCAAAAAATAAATAGATGATACCGTTCTGTGGCTAACGAAATGCTTTTATTTGTGCGAGCTTTCGAGATACACTGATCTCTTCTTCCGGCGGTGTTACACTGATCTCATTCATTGTATCTCGAAAGCTCACACAAATAAAAGCATTTCGTTAGCCACAGAACGGTATCATCTATTTATTTTTTGATTATTGAAGCTCGGCTAACACGGTACTGATACCTCTACATGTGTGTATATATATATATATATATATATATATATATATATATATATATTTTGTTTTTCCAAAATTAGTGCTACTGAGCGTGGCCAAATGTATACAACAAAAGACAGAAATACCCAATGCTACCTCCAATGTGACAAAATACATAGTAATATACTTCAATGTTAGTATTCTCATGAGTAATGGTCATTTAGTTAAAGCCTTTGGCCAAAGCGTTAAGCTAGGTTCCCGGTGGTGGCGGCGGCGAGCTCATGTGTGCCGCACACCAATCACCTCCATACTGGCAGGCCCCGGTGTCTCCTTGCTTGTTGGCCCTCTTCGTGCTGTGATGCGTCAGTCAACTGGATTGTGTTTTCCGTGTGGTGACGCGGTCACGTGGTGTGCTGGAGCCAATGGGAGCGCAGCTTTTTCAAAACCAGATTGCTGTTTTAAGCTGTGCAGCCACTTCACAGCATGACCAGTATGCAGCTCCTAACACTACCTGTGAAAATTCTAATTTACCTCTGCAGTGGAGGGAGAACGGCCTTAATAGACCTGTCCTGCACAGGTACATGAAATAACCCGCTACTTAAAAAAATCAGTTGAAAATTTATATACACACACACACACACACACACACACACACACACACACACACACACACACACACACACACACACACACACACACACACACACACACACACACACACACACACACACACACACACACACACACACACACACACACACACACACACACACACACACACACACACACACACACACACACACACACACACACACACACACACACACACTTACCAGAGTAGCCAGAACTGGTCCGGTGACAGAGAGACAGCACACAGTGGTATAGAAAAAAAAACTATTAAAGATAATGCAGGACACCAAAACCAACGTTTCGGTCCTCAACAGGGTTCTTCCTGAGGCAGGGAGAGGGGGGGGGGGGGGGATAAGCACAGATAATATTCCAAGAGACACTGTATTTAAGTAAACCCTTTGCTTGCTTTATTCACTGTAACACCTGCAGGAGAAGAGATCAGTCTCTCGAAAGCTCGCACAAATAAAAGCATTTAGTTAGCCACAGAACGGTATCGTCTATTCATTTTTTATTATTATAATATATATATGTATATATATATATATGATACATCTCCTGTATAGTGTGCTTATATACCAGCACAGTGCATGTAACACTTATGACAGGTGACAGTATGTATTATGGATACATTAGTAAGAAGGGAAGGGGGGTATCTATAACTATAATATATAATCACACTTTGCTATCTGAGCCGTAAAGCGCGGTGAGTGTCGCGCCGCTGCTGCCGTAAGTGACGGTGGGAGGAGCTCGGGAGGAGATGGCTGCGGCTGACAGTCCCTTCGGATCGGATGTGCTGAGACCCCCCGCGGCCTGCTGCGGCCCCCACTCCCTGCCCGCCCGCGGCACCCACTCCCTGCCCGCCCGCGGCCCCCACTGAGACCCACCAGGGGGGCGGCTCACCTCCCCCAGCGCGGCCTGCGGGCCTCACCCCCCCCCCTTACCCGGGCCTCACCTCCCCCCACCTGGGCACCTCACCCCCCACCTCCCCCAGGACCTCACCCTCCCGGGTCCTGCAGCTCTCAGGCCGCCGCACACACGCCGCTGTCCGGGTGATTGCCCTCTCCTGCTCAATCCCCTCCCCATCTTACCCATCTCTACCGCCTCCCCCAACTTCTCTCTGTCCTCCCTGCCTCCCCCAAATTCTCTGTCCTCCCTGCCTCCCCCAAATTCTCTGTCCTCCCTGCCTCCCCCAAATTCTCTGTCCTCCCTGCCTCCCCCAAATTCTCTGTCCTCCCTGCCTCCCCCAACCTCTCTCCTACCTGCCTCCCCCAACCTCTCCTACCTGCCTCCCCCAACCTCTCTCTCCTCCCTGCCTCCCCCAAATTCTCTGTCCTCCCTGCCTCCCCCAAATTCTCTGTCCTCCCTGCCTCCCCCAACCTCTCCTA